>NW_004955429.1:23088179-23095094 GCF_000276665.1 Chinchilla lanigera
AAAATAAAAAAAATAAATACAATTAATCTGGCTAGTGTGTAGAGATTGGCTAAGAGAATAACTAGAGTGAATACAGGGACATTAGTTAGAAGTGTTACAAGAGTCTTGCTCTATCATCTGGAGCATAGTAGGTGCTGAGTATTTTTACACTAGGTAAATTGTGACTAATCATTGCCTCTCTTGAAGTAGCCCAGACTATTTGTACTTTAGCCATGAGCTAAAGTGGCACTGATTTTTACTAATTTTTCCTCATAAAATTTTAGATACTTTGAACTACTGCTTCACCATAGAGTGTAAAAGCAAGTTGTTCATCTAGTAGATACTTAAAGTGTGCCAGGTATTGTCTAGGTCGCGGTAACAGTGAACCTCTCACAGCTTTCAATGATGTAAACAGCCTGCTGCGGCGTGTGCGCTATAGGTTACCGCCACTGGCCCAGGAGGTAAGGATAAAGAATGGATAAATAAGATAGGTGTGGTACCTGCATTACAGCCTCCTTAACTAGGTCTGAGTACATTGGAGAGTTTGATGGCCTCCTGGTAGGGTCTAGAACTAGCCTATATAACCCAGCCTTATTGTCTGAAGTGTCTTAGAGACATGAGACCTTGAGACCCGGACTAACTAGTCTGTTTGGGTTACTGTAACAGGAAACATGATGGTGAATACTTCATAAAGAAAAGAGGGTTATTTAGGTAACAGTTTGGGCAGTTCAGAATTCAAGGTTGTGTGGCCCCATCTGTTCAGCCTCTAGTGAGCCCCGTCCCCCGACCCGTGTCACAACACGGAGACAAGCAGAGAGGGAACTGCTCCATGCAGGAGCCCAATGTGTGGGGTGGGGACACTTCACTGCTTTCATAAGAACTAACTCACATGGTGAAAACAGCGTTAATCCTTTCCAAGGGTGATATCTGATTACCTAATTACCTTGTGTTAGGTTTCACCCCTTCAAGGTTCTGCTGCCTCAACACTGCCACACTGGGGACCTCACTTCCTGTACTTGAATCTCTGTGGAATACTCAGATCATACCCAGGCACAGTTTAGCTTGGTCCTTTGCTCATCTTGACAACTTAAATGCGTTTTTCCCAAACCTCTTCCTGATTCTAATCTGTACTACCAAAGTTTCTACTTTGATAATCGTTGCTAACAGCATAGCCCGCGTAAGACCTAACTCGTGGCAGAATCGAAAACCTGTAGATAAAATCCAGTTCTCCTTTCCTCCTAGAAAAGTTGGGGACCTTGTTTAATGTGTTAATCTTCCATTGCTGTGTCACAAATTGGTATTTAAATAACACATTTATTCTGTTTCCATGAGTCAGAAGTGTAGGCACAGCTTAGCAGGGTCCTCTACTCAATACTGCTATCGAGGTATCCGCCCAGGCTCCATTCTCAGATGTTGTTCAAGGTCTTCTTGTAAGTTCATTCCAGTTATTGATAGAATCCATTTCCTTGCACTGTAAGAAGAGTGTTCCTCTCCATATGCAGTTCATAGCATGGCTTTTTGCTTTTCCATGGACAGCAGACTCTGCTGCTTCAAGTCTGTACTTCAAGGAAGGTCTGAGTCCTCTTTCAAAGTCTTCACTTCGTGAAATGAGGCCCACTCAGGATGCTCTCCTGGAATAAATGCAAAGTCAGTTCGTTAGATACCTTATTTGTATATACAGAATTCTTCACATTTTCTGGATCATTTTAACAGTCGCAGGATTGATACACTATCCTGTGTATTCCCAGATCCCACACCCAAGTGAAGAGGATTATATGAGGGCACAGATCATTGGAAGTTAAGTCACTTTAGAATTCTGCCTGCTTCACTTGTCCTTTACTCACTCAGCAGTGTCTTTCGGCTTCTAGTAAGTCACGTGTATATGTTTCACATGTTCCTTCACATATTTGACGATTTTGTCACCGTTCTCTTCCTCGGTTTCATTGATGTTGCTGATGTTTTCCAAAATTCCCTCTATTTCTTGACCCTGTGTCTACTGTTTTCCACTGGCTGAAAACCAATTTCCTTGTGTAGAGTAGATATTTTTCCTATAATCACTTACTTAATACAAACTCGCCAAACAAAGAATAAAACTAAAACCCAGTGCTATTTATTGCCACTTTTTGACCCACTGTGGGAGAAGCCTGGAGCAGCAAGACTGGTTGCAACTCCCGCGTTTACTGTAGGGAAACCGTGGATGGTGTTGAGAATCCGGAGTAGGAGAACCTCGCGAGAATGGAGGACAGAGACTGGTGCAGGGGCGTTTAGCAGACGCTGCCTCGGTGGTATGGAGAAATGTCCTGTTACGTGGGGGTGCCAGGGTGTGGTGGGCTTGGGGCTTTCACTGAGAGGGGCGGGCATGCATGGGTTGGGGCAGCACTGTGGTATTAGTCCACCATGGTTTCAAATTGCTGAAAACAAATACTTCCTTAAAATTTAAATTATTTTCGTCTGAATTCAGCTTGCTGCCTTCTAGCAAAATCCATTGTCTTGCAAACAACAAGGCATCAGTCTTCAGCTAATTTAAGGATGGTTTGCTTGGAGGGAGCACTGCCCTTTCCTCTTTCTGAAATAGCCTTCATCTCTCTTTCTATTGTATTGGTTTATCTGTTAAAATATAGTTTAGGGAAATAGGCTTAAACACTAAATGCTTGGAAGGGGTGCAGCTGTAGCGGAGGATCTTAATTACAGTTCTTGATATTTAAGTGACATTCTGAATATAGGCAGTAGAAAAGCAGGAACAATCTTCACGAGTCTCCACATTTTGAAATGTATGGTACATGTTTAAGGTTGAAATGTATGGTACATGTTTAAGGTTTTGAAATGTATGGTACATGTTTAAGGTTTATCTACAACCTTAACCTGATATCTACAACCTTAACCTGATACTTTAATGTTTCAGAATATTTGAACTACAAAGGAGAGTAATTTTATTTTCATACCAGAAAGAGTATTATTAAATTATCATCTCCACTTGAGATCCTTATACACTTTTTTCTGTTGAAAATTACTATTACGGATGGTAGTAGCATCATTAGTTACGTGCCCTTGGAAAAATATAGCTCCCATGTCAAATTTTACTTAATAAGAGAATTAATCCTATGAATTAATCCAATGACATGTATTAGGAGTATAGAAGGAGTATAGAATTAAGAGCATTTGATATTGATAGTTATGTGGAAATTTCACAAACTATTTCAGCTCTTCTGGAATATGGACAGAAATTAGTTTTGTGGTTTTTTTTTCCATGGTCAAACATTTTCTGTTAGAACTTACTTTCCAGAAGTTATCTAATTGACTACAGCTAACTAAAAGTTTTTGTTTAAAAATATCATTTATGAGTGAAGAACAGGAGGTGACCAATTTATTATGTAAGAAATGTTTTTAAACAGTTCTCCATCCAGCTGCAGTAAGTAACTAGGTAGGAAATGGGGAAATGCAAGTAATTTTGAAAAGATTAACATTGTCATTCATGTTTTCTAGCTTCTGTTCTCAAATTATTCTGATACAGGTTTATGTAGTAGTTATATTTCAAAGAGGTTGTGTCAGTTAATCATGTTAATTCATGAGGACTTGTGTTTAAGCCATTAGTCACACCATCTCTTTTATCTCCTCCCAGAAATACAGTGCTTTTGTCTCTCGAGTTATCTGTAAGTAGACAGACTTGTAGGAATAAATGGAAACATGGGGAAAAGCTGGCTGTGTAGCAGGTTTATTCATCCAGAGAATTTCAGGATTTTTAGTTTGAAACTTTAATTGGAAATTTTAAAGTAATCAATTAAAAAGCAAATTTGATTTTAGTCACTTGGTATCAGTTATTCTTCAGGCCCAGTCTTTTGATTGTTAGTCTTAAGTTTCTTAAAGGAGGATTTCAAAAGTACAAGTAATTATGAATATATCTCACTGGTAGAAAATCACTCAGAAAAAATTAGTTTGCACTTTTTCTAGGGGTTTCATAATGATTTGGTTTTATAAAGTACAGTTCATGCAAAGCCAAAGTTTTACTTTTGTTCTTGTTATCGTTGCTATGTATGTTTATTTTTCTTTTGTTTGGTGGTTGTTGCTTCAGCTAGATCAACAAACTGAAAAAAAAAAACAACTTGATTGTTTTATTTTACTTATATTTTACTATATACCATTATTGATGCGTAAGGTCCCAATAATGTGAGTGAAATTTATTGAGGAGAGTATTTCTTTTAAACTGTGGTTTATAAATGGTACTGACATTCAGTTATTCCACTGAATCTACATAGGGGTGCATATTTGACATAGTTAATAAAAGATTTTGTTTGCTTTCTTTATATTAAACATTTAAGCAATATGCTGTTGTATACTAGGATTTAAATATCTTCTGTACAAGAATATTTACTACCTTGTTTCGTTTCAAAATGACCTTATTTAAAAATGTATGAGGCAATTTATAATCAACTCTCTGGCAGTGATGAAAGAGGTGTGAGTAATAGGTTATTGGAACCTGAAGGCTCCTGGTTTGCTAAACTTGTATTAGAACATTTATGCTGCTCCGATGTACCATATTTTTCTAAGTGGGAATTTCTATTTTGACAAGTAGATTTTGGGTAATATATTGCATGACTTTGACTTGTTAAAGTGGCTTACCAAATCTCAGTATTTTGTTTTGTTTTACATGTTAAACATTTAGGCTGACTAAACATTTTAAGCTTAATGACCTTGTGTTATCAAGCAGTTACTGTAGACTTAGAGTATTGGTTCTTAAGTGGAACACTGACCTTTGCTTTCCTTTAAGTACCATGTTTTTTTTAATGGAAAAAACACACCCTTTTCTTACAGAAAATTGGAAGATATTTGGCAAGTTAATATGCAGCAGTTGTTACTGTGGGAAGTTTGTCGGTACTCTGAGGAAATTTGGAATAGCACAATATATCTAAAAAAGAGTTACTCTTGATAAATCGTTAAACACTTATTTAAAATATTAAATATCAAAAAACTGAATTTGAATTAATTAAATTTGCACTAAAATGTTTTTATTTTGGAATAAAAAGAAATCTGGGAAAATACTTAAAATTTTTCAGTAAATTATGCAGTGAGTAATCATTGTTAGTTCTAATGGACTCATTTGTCATTCAGTAACACCCAGGTATGCTCAGGTTTACTAAACTCTGCTTTAATACTACCATTCAGTTCTTCCTTAGCAGATAGGAGGTTGTACTTCTAAAAAGAGTATGGCTGGTAAAACTGTTGCAAACCTGAGCCTCATAGAAAACAGGTCAGAGGAATAAGAATAAAAATTACTATGAATATATTCCACAGTAAGCCTGAGAAATTCCTTAATTTAAGAAAGAAAATCCAACATAAACTACATTTCTCATCACAACAAACTTGTTCTGCTAAATAGCTCATCACTTGATCCACTTTTCTTTGGTTAAGATCTGTAATATCAGAGTTTCCCACAAAATTTGAATTATGTAGATTGCACCCATTTTTAAAGGTTTTAAACTATCTGGTTTGAAACATTTTTTAGTTTTTTCTTGTTTTATTTTTGTAGGTCTAAAATTTTTTGTAGCGGTCTGTATTTTGGTGATATTTAAAGATATGTTTTGGTTAGAGAAGGATAGAACTTTTAAAATATCGAACAAAAGTGCTATGCCCTGGTGCTCTGGAAAGAACTCTAGAGAGTTCTTTAATTCTTTCATTCTGATTAACCTTTGTGTGGATTTGCGTATTTTGCCTAACGTCACTAAACTTCATCTGCCCTTTTGTTAAAAAGTGGTGATATCTACTCCACTGGCCTCACAGTATTGTTCTGAGGATGTTTTGGTGAAAATGGTTTGTAACTTGTGAATTGAAATGGTGTCGTAGGATTTGGTGATGCTTTACTCACTGTCAACCTGAAGATTCAGGTTTCTAGTTTAATATAAAATATGTGGCCTAAAGAAAACATGGCTCCATCCCCCACGTTCTCACCACCCTAGTAACTCAGGTTGACGCCTGTACTTAGTTGAGAAATACTTGTGGAAATCGGAACAGTCTAGATAGCTCTTTATAGATATTCGCTGGCTTCTAGCACATTTTGATCTTCTGACACACTTTCTTAAAAGACAGGTGTGTGTCTGTAACCTTATTCCAAAGTCCTTAGATAGTTAGGGTATTGTGAGTGTAGAGTTAGTCTAGGTTTATAACCCAGAGTAGCACAGAGAGCTCTCTTTTTGTTTAGGGTTCCAGTTGGGGACACCCTGTGATCTGACTGTTCATAGAGCACAAGCTAATCCCACCCGTATCCTGTTTGTGAGTGATTGGATGGGTGCCTGGAAATTCTAGTGCCAGATTATATAGTATTTTCTACAACAGAGATGTCTAGTTTACATTTATTTACCCTCTCCCTAAGCAAACAGCCCTTGTGGGCAGGTCTCTTCCCTTAAAAAAGTAAGATTATATAGTGAGTTACAGTATATCTCTACTTTTGTCTCCATAATCATGTTTTGGATAGTACATTAATCTAAATGAAAGATATATCTGAAGTATAAATAGAGGGTTGTAGTCATTCTCAATAACCAAGACATTGAGTTTTGAATTGTACACCTCTCCTTCTCTCCCTCCCTCCCTCTCTTTGTGTATATATATATAATTATATATTATACATATATAATATGTATATATATTATACATAAACATATTATGTATTATATAATATATATTTATATATAAATCTTTTTAAAAATATCTCTGAATTATCTAAACGATTAAGAATAGGAAACTCACTTGCACATTATAGTCTCTTTTAGTACTTGCATTATCTTTACAGGATATCAAAGTACATGGTTGCCAAACAGGTGCCTGTAGCTGTATACAAGCTTGTACCTTAATTTGGGGACATATGTAATCTTCCTATATCTCAGGGTGTAGACAATGGTGCTGCCACTCACTATAGCAGTGTATTTGGGGATATATGTAATCTTC
>NW_004955429.1:23095249-23133015 GCF_000276665.1 Chinchilla lanigera
TGGTGCTGCCACTCACTATAGCAGTGTGCCTAAGAGCATAAGCTCTGCAATTAAAATGTTTGGTGTGATTGCTATGTCCATCACTTACAGGCATCATGAAGAGAGAACTTCTCTTCTGTATAATTGCTGTATTCTCTCTTTCATAATTTGTACATAAATAAGAACTGTTTTGTTTATCAGCCTGAGAAGCCCAACTCAATCAGTAGGTATAAGCTACCCCGAAAGGGAAGGAGTTAAGGGAATGGACTTCACTGGCTCATGTGAGAGAAAAGCACAAGAGGTGATGGCTTGAGATTCGGTTGGTGTTGCAGTGAGAGCGAGCCTCTCAGACATTCAGTGATAACAGACAGCCTGCTGCAGCGCTGTGCCGCAGGATCTGCCACCACTGGTGCAAGGGCTCAGACCGTACTGACGCGTTCTCCTTCTCTCCCAGTCAGCCTCTGTCTCTTCCTTCTCTCTGTCTCCCTCTCGCCGTCCTCATCTGAGGTGTGAATGTCTGCCTTTGAATGTCTGCCATGCCAGGGAGACACCGATTGCCCTTAAATTCACTGACTGCTGGGAATATTTATAGGCAGAATTCTTAATTGAAGAAGGGATTCTCATATGATTCTGACATCCTGTTTTGATACTCTTTGTGTGCAGTTGTGTAAGATTTTGAAATATTAATCTCTCTTAAATTTCTAAATGATATTTGAAATAATACACTATTAAGATTTTATTAGTTCAATAATAAAGTATTAAGGTGAACCCAAGGTGAAGTGTTTATTTCAAGTGTGCGTGTGTGTTTTGAAGACCCTGTATATAGTGTTCTTTGTGTGCATGTACACAGTGTAAGGTCCTCATCGTATACCGTGTATATTGTGCTAAGAAGTTTGTACCTCATTCAGAGTCCAAATCAATCTTATAAGTAGTTGTGATTCTTACATGATAGGTGAAGAAATCAGGATTTAGGGAGATAACTCGGCTGGGGATAACCAGTCATGGAGTGTTTCATCTACAATTAGCCTGACTCCAAGGCTTCTGTTACACTATTAATAATACCTTCATAAGTTAAGAAACTGCTTCCTTGTACCAGCCAAACACTCCCTTTAAAATAGTGTCTCGGTTTACTGTTACTGACAGATGTGATACAAATTTATTAAAAGTTATCTTTTTTCAACTCAATTACTTACACATGACTTTTTAATCTAAATTTCTGAAATGTTGCCGTATTCAAACTTAAACCAGTTTGAGCTATTAAATTTGATTTTGCTTTTTAAAAATTTTTCTACCACTATACGTGTATTATAAATTTCTTGTTCTTAATTTTGGATTAATGTTACTTGGGAAGTAAATTGCTGTACACGCACACACATAATTTATATGGCAAATAAAGCAGCTTATTACATTAGTTGGTTTTTAGATCATAAGCCTTCTAGTTACATTGTTTAGAATGAACTTACATAGCAAGACACAATTGAAAACAGGCTTTGGAAGCTAATATAACACAGAGTTTATGATTATAAATTGCTTTATTTAAGCTAATTATTTTTACTTGCTTTTATTGAAGAAATAAATTCCTGTCATTCAACATACGTCATTATTTATATATATTTTTTTTTTTTGTCATGATTACAGGCTTTTGTAAGACCCAAATTTGTATTGCTTATTATTGTACAAATAATGTATTAGTTTTATGCTTTGTATTTTTGCTTTTCCCAACTGAAAAGCAGAGTTGAGCAAAATTTTTCTTGTTTCCAAAAGGAATCTGTAGGGGTGTGTGGAGGGGATTATGCACAGCCCTAAATTGGCAGAGAGCTTGAGTGTATTTACAAGCATAGCTAATCTCTCACCTAGTGTCAGGTACATATAACGGTTGTTGACCAGGAAAAAAGTACCTGGCCAGAAGCCCACATATTTCTCATGTTATCCTCCTTCCTGTAAATGTGGCCTTGCTTGTCAGGGAGAGTATTGCCTGGAACTGAGCTGGAAATAATAAGCAGCGTTCATTAAAATATATATCTCGAACTCTTACCATAGATGAGCAATCGAGGCAGATAGAACCTGTACTCCAGGCCTAGGATTTTGTCACCCAGAGCGCTTTGCAGTGACTTGATATGTAGAATCTCAGAAATATATTTAAGCAAAATTTGTTTTAAATTTCAGTTTCAATAATTTCAACCAGTTTTACTCACTACCTTAGTAGGACGTAAGGATTGTCAAAATTATAGGTGCTAAATTTTGAAAAGTTAAGAATTTTACAGAACTATACAGAAAATAAAGTTTTGTAAACCCTATATGATACTAACTTATTCAAAACAGATTTAATCAGTTTACTTTTATGGATTTAGGATAATGGAATTAATGTAAAGATTTAATGAAAACGTTGCTTTCACCCACATTCACAGAGTTCTTTGGAAAACTTGAAAGTCTTAAGTAGTAAGACTTTCCTATTCTCCGTAATCGTAATGGATAGATTGTCATTAAATTTTATTTATGGAAATGTGAGGTGAATCAGCATACACAGTAAGTAGTTTATTTACTGCATTAAAACAGAAAAACTTAAATATTTATAATTCTGAAGTCTTCTTTCTAAATGTCCAGAACTGGCAGTGAGCAGGAGTGCGGCGCAGAGGAAGTGTGCCGCTGCTGTCCTGATTTGCACTAAGGCCCCGCAGTGTCAGCCACCATTGCCTTTGTGTCATTAGTGCAGTGTCAGAAGAATGAACCGGAAAGTGGTGCCTTAGTATTGTTATAAAAATGGCTTTGACCTCTTGTTATGGGCAGTTTGCTGTTAGATAAATTGGGGAGTGCTCCATGATAGAAATTGATACAGTGCTCACAATTAGCCTCATTTCTTTTCCTTTACCTGCCTTTTCCTTCTAAAAAGAAAGAAGTTAGTATGTTGAAATTGCTTAACCGTCTTACTTTTAAAGTCATTTATTGACTGCCAGGTATTTATTGAATACCTACTTTGCATAAATTATTATTTATTATTGAGAATGAGCTATACGTAACATTTAGAATGATAGACATTAAAAATAAGAGCACCTGCTGCTCTTACTGGAGAGCACTTGCCCTGTGGTGGGCACTGTGGTTATGTGCTTTCCTATGCCTCGACTTAATCTGCTTGGCAACCTGAGCAGGAAGGCCTTACAAAAAATCTGTGTTTTGTTGGTTTTTTTTCCCTTTTTTTGATACCAGGAATTGAACTCAGGACCTTGCACTTGCCAAGCAGGCACTTGTGCTGTTGAGCTATATCCCCAAGCCCTCTACTGTGTTTTGTGCCAGGCTCACAATTTTTTGTGTAACTATTACACAATTTTTGTGTAAAATAAGAGACTGAGACTTACCTTCCTGTTTTCTATTGATACTTCTATCATAATATCCCCCACTTTATTAGAAAGCCATACAAACAATCACCATATCATTAACATAAATTTTTGTCCTTTTCACTTCAAAATTAATTGATTCAATACATTTCACACAGCGCTTCATCCATTACTGACAGTTTCAGAACGATTTACACTTGACCAAAGATCTAATGATAGATAGCTAAGCTTAAAAGCTTAGCACCAGAGCTGTGAAAGGTTAGAACAAGATTTAGAAGTCACAAAGACTGCCATTAGAATAGTAGTGTTTTTATTTGTTCATTAATTCAACAAGTGTCTTACCTGTGTACTTTTGATAGGCCCTGTAAAGGCCTGAACATAGACTCTGGAGTGTCCTTGTCCTCATGGAGCTTAGATTATTTCAGTCAGGGAGTGTATTAAGTAGAATAATGGCCTCCCAAACATGTCCATGTCCTAATCCCTAGGACCTGTAAATATGGAATATTATGCACCCAAGGAGAATTAAAGTAGCAGAAGGAATTACCGTTAGTAATCAGCTGATCTTAAAGCAGAGAGGTTATTACGGATTCCCTTGCGTGTCCCAGTGTAATGTCCTTATAGGGGAAGCTGAAGGCTGAAGAAGGGCCTATGTCAGAATGTGTGATATGAGGCAGCCTCCACCAGTCATGGCTAACTTTGAAGATAAAAGGGGGCCACATGCCAAGGAAACCAGGTAGCCCAGAGAAATTAGAAAGAACAAGAAATGGAGGGAATACAGACCTGCCAGTGTCCTCCTTTTGGCCCAGTGGGACCTGTCTTGGAACATCTGAACTCAAGAACTGTAATAAACTTATTTTAAGGCTCTTAAGAACATGGAAATTTGTTAAGAGTAGCAGCAGAAAACTGGTATATAGAAAAACTGCTGTAGAGAAAAAGGAAATGAACAGTTAAGTACCCAAGGTAATTACAGATTGCACTGGATGCTTTGAAGGAAGTAGGATGACAGGAGAGAGTAAAGGGGGAGCGTGTCAGAGAAGCGACTGTCTGAAAGCTGAATGGAAATTCCCCCTAGAAAAGAAGGGAAAGGGTAGAATGAGAGCAAGAGAGTGCAGGGGATCTGGAGAACAGAACGTGCCGGGCAGAAAAGAAGGTACTAAGGGGTAATTGAGGCTTTACAGTACGTGTCTGGAGATTGGTTCCACATACAAGATTTTGGGTTTATGGTATGTGCAATGGAGAACCATCAGAAACTTTAAATCAGGAGAATGAAGCAATCTCTAAACTGAGATTTTACGGTTATCTGTTTCCTCTATTTTCATTCTCAAGTAAAGAAAATATTTTAAATTTTATTACCTTAGATTCTGAGAAGTCCGAAAAGATTTGATTAAGTACTTGTCAGTGAAGTGTTCTATAATATATTGGCAACCTCACTTTTGTTTCTGTTTTGTTTGTCTTTGAAATTTTTTGTTTAATTTACGGGCTGCCCTATTCTGCTTGTTTTTAGACAGCCTTGTACAGAGAATGGTCTCTAGAGCTGTGTAGCTTTGGTTGGAATCCTGACTCCAGGACTAACTAGTCTACCTTCTGTGAGTTGTGTGAACTCTCACTTTTCTTTTCTGTACAATGAAGGTAATTCATATAGTCCCTTCAAGGGTTTACTGCTTCAATGCATATCAAGTACTGACTTCTTAATAAATGCTTTGTGGGTCAGGGTTGGAGCAAGATGTAAAACTGCATAAGGGACCCTGATTTAATGTTTTATAAGTAGATTTTAGGTCATAATTTCTTTAAATACTTTTGCACATTCCTATTCTCTGTTCATTTCAGTATGTAGTGTTAAATTTGCTATTCTTGTGTGTCTTTAAGAGTGCTGTTTCTTTTCACCATTATTATACCTGTTTACTCTGCAAGAGAAAATGTATAGAAGTATGGTTGGGTCACATGACTTTCTAGCTCGGAGATTATTTCTTTTCTGGAATATGTTGTGCCAAGAGATGCTTACAGCACCTTCTGTTTCTCAGATAACTCAGGTAAAACTAACCATCAAGAATTCTTTGGTACTTCAGCTCAAATTTATTTAACTTTCCAACAATGTATTTCAAATGAAAAGAAGCAAGATATTCGTAATTTTATTTCTGTGACTTCTTAGCAAGGCAAAAACAAGAAATTAGAAACACTTGTATAAATGCTCCTACTGGAGTATTTTCTGTACTACTATTATTTTGGATTTATATGCTGTCAGGTTTCTGACTAGAGTACTACAATATTACTAATATTTTATAAAAGTTGCACATATCTCAGAAGCAGAGACTGTAGATACTGTCTTCATTCTTTCTTCCAGAACACTTGGGTCAGAGGACCTGAAGTACTCAACACAACTTGTAAGACTGTATTGTTTAGAATATGTCAGTAAAGCTAAACTCCAGTTACCTCTAAACTGTATTTATGCTTCATTGAGAAATAAATTCTAGTCCAGATTTTAGTAATAGAAATTCTTGTTCTTCCATGTCTGTCCAGCAACACAGCACTTTCTTTCCAGGAGGCTGAGTGCCTCGTGTTTAATTTGGCCCTTGGGAGAGCTTCCAAAGAGGTCCTGTGCCTGGAGACCACTAAGTTTTACTTATGCTGCTGTGTACTTCCGCTGTCACCCGCCTGAGACCAGGGAGGGTCAGTGTTCAGGTGTCATCCTTGAGGTTTAGATCCTTTATCTTCCTTTCATGGTTTCCCTTCTCATGGCCAACAGTTTTAAATTTCATGAACTGTATCCCTAGTTTAAAGGAATCTCAGAGAACCAAATGCAATTAGGATTTTCGTTCTCTTTTTTTTCAACTTATTTTTCACAGCCAGTTCAGCTCCTAACTAGAGTCTCAGATCAGTCTAGGAAAGGCTGCCTTCTGTGATTAGTAAATGACAAAAACAATTTTTTTCTTTTGTTTAACCTTTTACAAAAACATGGCAAAAGCTGAGAATCACACCAGCTTCTGTGGCAGAAACTGCCAGTGAGTGTGTGGACCTGGACGCTGCTGTAACCTGTGTTTGGGGGCGGTACTTGCCCAGGGCAGGGGACGTGTCTGCTGCACAAGGAGGCGTGCAGAAGTCACTTGTGCCTTCTTTGAAAGTGTCACCTTCCTTTTTGTTTTTATAACTTGATGTTTTATGTAGCCTTGAACAGAAAAGGTGAATATTATGTATTCCTTATAACAAACTGCAGTCTTTCACAAGAAGGGAATGTTGTTTACTAATAAAAGTGTAAAATAGTTTTAAAATTTACAGGGTATATATTTACAACGTAGTATTTGTTACATTCTTAAATGTCATCTAATTTTTAAAATTTCATCTCAATATCTTGATTACTGTTTTTACTTATACTTCCTATCCATTGTTATCAAAATTGAAATTACATGTAAGTATTAAGGAAGAAAATGTTTTCCCTGATCCCAGTTTTCTAAAGTTTACCGCTAGCAGCAGTGTGCTCAAAATTATTTCAGATTTTCTTTTCACATTGAAAATTTATCTTTTAAAAATATTTAAAGCAATATAAGTACTCTTGACAGTATGAAAGGAATAAAATAGAAAAAACAAGTTACTTTTACTATTTCACTTTTCCAGGTTTACATCCTTCTACACATTACCAATTAATATTCAGGTACATCTATGTATACTGTACTGTATTTACTCTGTTTTCTGCAGAACAGGATCAAACTGTTTGGGAAAACTTTTCTGTATCAGTATAAAGAAATATATTGAATGGCTATTAAGAATTTTTGTAATGAAAAACAAGTTTGCTGATAGACATGTTTATGAAGTACGTGTTAGTTCATAGGGTAAATGCCAAGAATTTTTTGGAACAATAATTTTGATGAACATTGCCAAATTAGCATGGTATGTCAGAGTATCATTCCTTCCCTTAATCTTTATTTATGGGTTTTTCCCTGGGGCTTTTGGGTCCAATTTATTAAGCAAACATCATTTATCTAGCAGTTACAGTCAGTATTCTAGATCTGGTGTGTCTGACGCACAGCCTGTGGGCCACATAGAGCCATGGATGGATAGTAATGCAGCTTCAAGACTGTAGACTTTGATCATCATCATGTGATTTTAGCAGCATTTTTCATGACTCTGTTTGCATTGCTGGAGCACTGACCATGTAGGAGACAGTGGAATGCTATGTAGGTGAGAGCACAGTACACAGCTAACCCTGCTTCCAACACCCATCACACCCAGTGGAATTGAAACTCGGGTGTATCAAGGCATTGCATATGCTTGGTGAAGTACAGCCATTACCGAGGTTGCTGTCTCACCCCACCAATGTGTGTGCCTGTGAGGGCAGACAGACATTGTTATTAAGCAGGCGTGCACATTTTCTTAATTATGAATCTTAGGTTTGAGGTGTTATTTTGTAAACTAATTTAACAATTTAAATTAAAAAATAAAGGAAGTTTTACTTATAGACATAAACTATATTCTGTATTTTATATGTAGCCCAAGGCATTTTCTCTTCAGTCAACCCAGCCAAAAGTTTGGGCACCCGTGTTCTAGATGCAGAAGCCACAGTAGTGAACAAAATGGACAAATTCTGCCCACGTGGAACTCACATCCCTGTGAGAGGAGAAAATAAGTACACAACTGCCGCAGCAGAAGTGCTGTGGATGTTAGTGGTGAGCACAGGCAGCCCCTGACGCGCAGTGACTCGGCTTAGGGTGTTTCCAACTTCACAGTGGCGTGAAAGCAATACCTTTCAGTAGGAAGCATACTTTGAATTTTGAACTTGGATCTTTTCCTGAACCAGCTGTATTGGAGACATACGTCGTACTTTTGCCCCCATCGGCAGTGCAGAGAGCCACGTCTCTCAGCCAGGGGTTCGCTTGGGTGAATAACTGATGCTCTGCAGCGCGCTGTGTTGTGAAGCTGTGATGTTCAGTATGTTAGGTGAAGTCTTTCAACTTAGAGTGTTTGCAAGTTTTGATGGGATTTTTTGGGATAAAACTCCTGATAAGTTGAGGAATGTCTGCATTTTGGAGAGAAGTAAATCAGGAGATAGAGCAGAGAGTATTGTTGTGGTTGAGGGAGCAACTGAAGTAGAAAGGAAGTGAAGTTGGGCGTGTGTAAAGAGCGTGTGCAGTTGAAGGACACAGGCCGCGAAGCAGGAGCTGTTGTAGCGAGAGTGGAGTAAGCCAAGTGGAAGACAGAACTGAGGTGTGAGACATGACGAGCAGGAGGGTGTCCGTCCCCGACGGGCCTTGGATGGCAGAGTCGGAGGGAAGCCCGCAGCCGGGCTGAGCACGGGGCAGCAAGAGTCTGTTGGTGGCCTTGGAAGGGTTTGTGTGGGTGCTGTGTTGGGAACTGACCGTAAATTCCCAGAAATGTTATCATGTCAACTACAAATAGTAATTTTGCCTTCTCTTAGCCAATATTTATACCTTTTCTTTTTAAATTTTGTTTTTTTCTTTTAGAACAGTATTAACAAGAGTATGCATCTTTATCTTATAAATACCTCTGATACATAAGCATTTATTGTGATACTGACTTCAGCTTTTGTTTTTATGAAAATGTATTTATCAGTGAAAAATAGTAAATTATTTTTTCAAATGTCTTTCAGTTCCTACAGAAGTCATTTTTTCTCCTTCACTATGTTAATATAGTGAGCTTTCATATATTTCCTAATGTTTACCTTATTTTATACATTAGTGGATTTAATATTTTACTTAAAATTGCATCAGTCTTTGTTAGTGAAACTGAACACGTGCACATGTGTTTGTGTGTGTGTGTGTGTTTGTATGTGTGTGTGTGTACATGCACTCATGCCTAAGTGGTCTTCTTCAGATTTTAGTTGACTCCTATTATTCTGGCTTTACAGAAAAAAGTCAGACTATTTTGTTTTTCTGTCTCTTTAAAAAGCACAAGAATTATCATTCTTCTGTAATTCCAAAGTAATTTGCCTAAGAAAACATCTAGCAGTTTGGGGGTGGTTAACTATTTGATAAGGTCCTAAATCAATTCCATGCTCTACCTGTGCTGTCAACTAATTATTTACCTTTTCTTAGAATTGTCATCTAAGTTTTCAAATTTACTTGCTTAGATTTATGAAGCGTATTTATTTATAAAGTGTCTTAAATCCTTTCATAGTGACTTTAACTCTGTTTTCATTGTTTATTTGGTGCTGTGGACTGAACTTCAGGCCTTGCACATGCTAGGCAAACACCTACCCTTGAGGCACATCCCCACCCCATTTGCCTTCTAATAGTAAATATTTGTGCATCTTAATTTTTCTCCGCAACCAAGTGGGCTAGTGGTTTATCTATTATATTCGTTCTTTAGTGACTGGGCTTTTAGATTGACTAATCCGCCACATGACTTCTCTACTTTTTGATCCAGTATTTTCTGCACTTGCATTTTTGATTCTGTCTTCATACTTCTCTTGGGTTTTTGTCATACTACTTATATTCTGTAAGTAACAGTTCATGTAAATTCAAAGACAACCTTTTTATAAAGATAGTTTATGAAGGAAATATTATTGATAGACTATTGTGAATTACCTGAGGTCAACTACTGTGTGTACAGGGGAGGGAGAGAGGTAGAGAGAGGTTATTTTGGTCCAAAATGATGTTTTAGAATAATGGAAATACTCATTCAGTGTTTCCACCTTTCTCTGTATGAACTCAGGGTTATGCCTAAATTTGTGTTATCTTTAGCCTAATGCTAACATATATAAAATATCCTTCTTAAAACTAGCTCTGAGAACACAGTTCAAAATGTGTTTTTCTAGGTATTTTGTACTTTACAACAGTGTGCTCGTCTGAAATACATGGAATGAGTTTGTTGAAAGTAGTCTTAGTTTTTGAGGATCAGTCTTACGTCATTTCTCAGTGAAACGTTACTTTTCCCACTATGCTGATGAGGTGGTGTTTAGGGCTGGACGGGAGTCAGTGAGATTACACGCATATTGATGTCATTCTGTAAGCAGAAACATCTCTGGAGTGAAAAGCTTTTTCACACCCGAACAGTGGTCCTATGCTTTAATGAGTGCAAATCACCATTCTGATTTGATAAGACTTTGAAGTTCACTGTCCCCTCTTCCTTTACCACCTCCACAAGTGTCTCCCTCTGTGCAGGCCTAACCTGCTATTAAAAGGCATAGTAAACCGTTATGGTGAGATTCTTTATTTATAGAGCATCTTGAATAGCTATACAATGACTAAAGTTGAAATTGTACTGCTTTTTTTGGAACCATATTCATCTGATTTATCTAATCATTTTATTATGATTGTATATTAATTATTTACATGGGACTTTAGTGCAGCTGATATACCACTACATGCAATCAGGTGCTAAAAGCTGTGTTAGTTTTTTAAATATTTATTGATTATGTTTATATTACCCGAGTATACTGTTACTAGTATGAGATTTTAATGGTGAAGATTCCTTAGTTATTTGAAAATGTTTTCCATGGAATATTGTTATGTAGAGAATTCCATGTCCCCAGAATAGGATAAATCAAAATGTAGGACTCCTTATGCTTAGTGCAACAATTTTCATTCAGGAAACAAGCTACAGAATCAGGTAGACCAGGCTTTGAGTTCAGCTCTACAACCTAAGAGCTACATCCTTTAGACAGGCTGCTTAACTGCTCTATATTTTTAATATACTAAGGAGAAATATAATAGCATTTATTTCCTGGAAGTTGCTTGAAGACTCACTAAGATGGTGGTGATGATGGTGATGGTGGTAATGGCGTGGTGGCAGCAGTAGCACACTGACTTCATGCTGTATGCCAGACACGAAGTACAGTGCACGGCATCCATACAGCTGCCTTACGCAGTTGATGCTGTTTATCTGGATTACCCAGCATTAGCATATATAGGTAATATTAACTGTACTACCATAAGTCAGTGTTTTCAACATTTGATGACAAACAGAACTGATTGAAAAATCCATCTTTTTAAAAAAAATTTAAATTTACATTAGATACTGTTTTATTTAAATATTTGAAAACCTGCTTGTCTTATTTTCTTTTATCCTTGCTTTCTTGATAGCTTGTTAGTTTAATTAAAACTCAAAATAGGGATGATCATCTGTGATTGTTGAGAGTGTACTGCCCCTAGGCTAGGTAATGTATACACAGAATTGAGGGGGAGGAAATACTTCTAATGTTCTGTAGAACAACAGGGTATAACTAGAGTCTACAGTAATTAATTATGCATCTCAAAATAACTAGAGAAAAGTTTTAAGGCTTCCAGCACATCGAGGTGATAGTATTTGAGGATATAGAAATGCTAACTAGCTTGATTTGATTATTGCATATTGTATATGTATGTTACAGTACTGTACCCCATAAGTACAAATACGTCAGTTAAAAAAGAATGTCACTCTTCAAACAATAGTATATTTTTAGTTGAAGAGTCAACCCAACAGAGGTATGGAGATGGATGAGTAGAAAATTGAGACAGCTGATATGCTCATTGGCTATTAGAATTTATCCAAGGCCTACATTATTTTCTGTGCTTTCTATGGTAGTAAATATTAGCCCTGAAGGCCCATAAGCAAAAGGATAGACCCATACACACAAAAGCTTGCCTGGTATCTAAGTTATAATAATCAATATAAGCAGTTTTTATTGATTTTTCTCTTAGTTAAGTGACTGTGAAGGAAATGATAGTGTTTCGTAGTTTTTTGTCTTTTTCCCATCTTAGCTAATAAAATGCATTACTTTTTGGGACATATCCAGTTTTATGCCATATTATCAAGATATGCTCTGGCAAAATTCATAAGGATAAGTATAAAACATATGCGGTCTCTGTGTTTGGGATAGTTGACTTTCCTTCTACATCACAGTGACAGCTTTTACTAGGGACACGAAGGAGTTTGGCTAGAGTCCTGGAGACTGGCAGGTGGTCCTTCTGAGCACCGTGAGCTATACTGATTCAGACAAGATAGAACACCCTGAAGCTCAGGTTAAAAAGCACTACAAACAAATATTTGAAGGATAGTACATATATATCTAAAAGCTTAATTCTGGGGAGGTTTACAAGTCCCAAATATTCCAAATATAATGTATTAAACATATAACCTAGGATCAACCAAAAAACCTACAGGTAACAAAATTGATCATGATAATGCTAAATTACAATCTTACATCATTAAAAAGTGGTAATAGCACCAATATGAAGGCGTGGTCAACTCAGGATGTCAAAGAAGCACTGACACCCCCCTGCACAAAATAGCAAGAGTTTCAGCTCTCCGTGCGTAGTCTCACCACTTCCAAGCGTAGTGAGAGCTTTGCAGTGAGGCAAACTGTGTGGCAGCCAGATCCTACTGGAGTTAAGAATTGATTGATCCTGAGTGAGCACTAGCCCTATTCTAATTTTAGTGCATAGTGTATAAATGCCAAGTTCGAATGACTTTAACAAGTCACTTAGTAGGTTACCAGTAAGTAACCCTTCAAAGTAAAAATAAGGGTCAATAACATGGTGCATCACCTGCTGGTAAGAGTCCCTGTTTCATGTGTATGTGCGCGTACTCGTGTAAGCATGTCTTTCTTACTATTAGTTACAGACCATCAGGAAACTCCTCGCAGACAGCTGTGGACCAGCCTTTGAAACTCTTGCCCCATACTCCTACCTGATACTCTGCTCATACTTTGGCTGGAGTATAATGAATTACCCATGTTTCCATCTTAATTCATATTTTCCCTTTACCATAGTAAAAGGAATTTCTACTATACTCAATGTTGAATAGGTCTTCTCAAGTAATATTTGTGAAAACATATAAAACCATTTGTAGAGGAGTTTAACCATATATACTTAATAAATCTCCCTTTGACTCAGCAGTTCCACCCGTATAACTTATCGGATAAATTACTTCAGGGAATGGCCAAAGACATGTATTTATAAAAACTTTATTATGACACTTGTTAGTACTTACCTCTAGAAACAAAATAACCTTCATTAGATGTTTGATTAAAATAATATCCATACAATGGAATGCTATGTAACCATTCAGAGGAAAACAAGACAGCTTTATATATATTGATACAAATAGTTTTCAAGATACTTTGTAAAGAGGCAAAAAAGTACCAAAATAGTCTTCTGTAATTCTATACATTTTTAAAAATATACAGACAGGTTTATATATGGGCAGAATGATCTATATAAAATGTAAGATGCATATCAATGTATGAGGTGAAGTTTGCATTACAATAAATAGAATAAGGTATGTGATAATGATTAGTATCATGCCTATCTACTGCATTGAAACATTTTGCTATAATATTTTACCGTCTACAGTAGATTAAAGAAGGGAAATAGGGATGCTTTTACTTTGCCTGTTTTACAGTCAGACTGTTTAAAGTGAACATACATTTATAATAAAGGAAGAAAACCATTTCCCCCTCGGAAAAGACCTAGAAAAATACATTCATGCTTAAGTGTTAACACAGCAAAATGGTATTTTTTTCCTCACTCAAGATAGTGAAGAATCCCTACTGTGAACACAGTGGTACTTTGGGTACTCTTTTGCACCAAGGAGTCTTCCCGGGGTGTGTGTATAAAAGCAGAATGTTTGGAGGTTTGGGTTATTTGCTTCCAGCTTTACATGTTTATCCATGCTTGTAATTGTATTCCTTTATGACAGACAGACAGACAGACAGACAGAGAGGAGGACACACACCTATGTATGTACGGAGAAAAATATGTATAAGTATCATTTACGATTTAGGTGGTTTTCTTTCAAGGAGGCAAAAGAAAGAATAACTGGAATTATTGCTTGATTATCTGGACAAAGTAAAGCTCCTTTTTTCTCCCTTCTCAAACTTAGCAAATAAGAATCACTCTGCAAATACTTGAAAAGAGATACTCCAGTGACAATTCCATATCAACTACCAAATATTTCTTCAGTTATGGTGATTATTATAGGACCTGAGAAGGAAAACATTGTTTATTCTAGATTATTTGCTTTACAGAATTTTACTTTCAACTGTTGCTTGTGGATTCCACAAATGATAGAAATAATTCAGAATAATTATATATCTTTATAATCCTGGGGATAAATGTCATTGAAATTCATTGACAACTATGGGATGGATTACCATCTGAAAACCTTAGAATGTCATTTTTTTCAGAATTACAAACTCAGGAACATTACTTGAAAGCTTTCATTACACAGCATGTGACTAAATAGATTCTAAGGTCAGTACTGGATTAACATGAAATATATAAAACTCAATGATACAGTACTTTTATGGTAAATTTGATAATGTTATTAGGAAAAATGACCTCTTTTCTTAAATTGTAATACTTCAAAGGTTTGAAAGTTAACTGTACATAAAGTTTTATATGCAAAAAGCTAATTATGGTCAGAGAATGTTTAACACAGGACCTTCAGAGCACAGAATGTGGAATCAGCTGCTGGGTCTCAAGTCCAGGCCCTGTAACTTTCTAGCTGTGTGATCTTAGATGAGTTACCCTCTCTTTTCCTTATGTTTCATATCTATAGAAATATAAGTAGTAGGTGGTAGAACTGTATAAAGTTGTATAAATGAGCTAGCCTTTATAAAGCGTTTGTACATTTAGTAAGTGTTCAATAAACGTATCACTGTTGTTTTACTGTTTTGGTCATCTGCTACCTAATAAGTGCCATATGTGTGTGTTGGCAAATTATTTTTATGTGTTATGGTCTAAAGGAAGAAACACTGAATTACGATGTTTTAAGTACCATTTGTAATTTGTTTTTCTGTTATATAACAACTAGTTTTACACTAGTCAGTTTTGATTTTTTTTTTTTTTTTTTTTTGTATTGCAGTTACAAATTATAATACTGTGGTAGAAACTAATTCAGATTCAGACGATGAAGACAAACTCCACATTGTGGAAGAAGACAGTGTTACCGACCCTGCAGACTGTGATGGTGGTGTGCCAGACAGTGACTTGCCAGCAGGCCAGACAGTGTTATCAGGGGGCAGTGAAGGGGATGGGAATGCTGCAGACAGCTGGGAAGATGAGGGTAAGTTTCATTTCTCACAGTATTCTCCTCCCTTGATTCTTTCTTTATAATGTATTCTAACTGAAAAGATAAATTGAATGAAAAGGTTGAAATGAACAGTAAACATTATATTTTAATATTACATATCTTATTATAAAAAGATAAATTGAATAAATAAATTGAATTTTAGTAGATTTTTCTAACCGGCTTTCCACATATTGTTGATATATGTCTACATTTAGTTTCATATTATGACGCCCCTAAGTGAAGAATCTAATTAGAAGCTAACAATATTTTATTGCAATACAGTTTTCCTGTGCAAAAATCCCACACACAGATTCAGAGTATTTTCAGTGTGTGTGTAAGCTTCTGTATACATGTGTCCAGGTCTTATAAGGAATGTGGTTCTTTGAGCTGCTTGAAGATTTTTATTGAAGTCAAATGTTTGCTTTCACTCCGGGAAAGAGTGGTGGACTGGAAGGAGCAGTAAAAGTAAGGAGACCCTCTACTGATTGCCACTTCTGGAAGGAAACATTAAATGCTTAATCTTCTTCCTCATTAGTCAGATGGAGGAACTAGACTCAATTCTTTTATTCTAGTTATAAAATTGCTCCTTTCTACATTTTTAATGCATTAGTTAAATTACTTAGTTTGTTTTATCAAGGTTTAAGCACCAGTGTTACATTTTTAGTGTGTGGGTCTGGCAGGTAATATGAATCAGGGAGGCTGGGGATCAGGAATAAGCACATCAGCAAAGTGAAGAAAAACACGTAACAACTCATCTACAAGATCAGTCAGAAAAGAGGCTGCCCAGCAAGAGTCCACTCCAGGGAGGTCAGGGTATCAAAACTAATGCTTGGAAAACCTGTGGAAACAGGCCAAACATGCAGGCCAGAGGATTTGGATAATGAAATGTGGAAGCATAGGTGAAAGTCCAAATAGAGGTTGGAGGCATCAAGATGGCGGAGTGGTGAGCAGCAGAGAAAGAGCCTCTGTGAGTGTTGCTTCCAGATGCTAGAATACAGCAACATAAGGAAGACAAGAGGGAGGGAAGTGCATCTCCTTGACCCAGGAAGGCTCTGAGGTGTGAATTGAAGCCACAGAGAGAGTGAAGGGAGAAACATCAACAGAGAGGAAGGAGGTAGCCTGTGAGGCCTTCCTGAGATGGGACTCTCTGCTAGAGAGGGGCAGTTCAAAGCTGCAGACACACGGTTCCTGCTGATAACCCTAGAGGCCTCCATGGAGAGATGCAGCCGCGGAAGGGAGCAGTGGGTGTGAAGGACTGCACTAGCTGGTGGTGAGTGCTGAGGGCTGAGTCATCCTGTGCAAGAGAGCGATTGGCCAGGAGCCGTCTTGGAGAGGGGCTGGCTGAGCTCAGAACTCAGAGCAGCTGCTGTCTTCATCTAGCAGCTCCCAGCTGGGCTCAGGCCCTGGACTCAGGCAGGTGTGCTGACAGCTGCAGACCGAGTGAGCCTGGTCTTAGCCAGAGGTGCAGGCTCACTGAGATTACCCGCTACCCTGCCAAAAAGCCACCCTGGCTTGCTGGGTAGATAGCGTGGATCAGGACTCTGTCTCCACATGGTGTCTACCGGTGACAGCAGAGACAAACCTGAAAGTGAACTTTTTTTCTCTCTTGTTTTTTTTTTTGTGTTGTGGTGGTGGTGTTTTTTTTTTTTCTTTCTGTTTTTCTCCTTCATTGTTTGATCTTCTTAGGAGTGTAAACATAGTTTCTAGCCTCTTTGTGGTTGTTGTTCTGTTCTGCTCTTTTATCTCTTCCTTCTCTCTTTCCCTCCAGTTTCTGCAGCAGTTTCCCAAAGTTTGTGTGATCCCCCTGTGTCTTCCAGCTTTGCTTCTAATCTCTTCCTCTTCTACTCCCTCTTTATTTTTTCCCTATCCCCTTTGAAATTTTAAAACCTGAGGGTAAAATTCACATTAAGAAATTATATACTGCATATAATTTTCTGATCTGTTTTAGATTTGGTCATATAACTATAAATGTAGTTCATACACTAAAGGTGGCAAATAAATGGTTGCCTCAATTTGTCATTTTCTAGTCTGTGATTATTACTACTCTTATTGCTGATGGTACCACTTTAGCCAAAAGTGACATAATGGCTCTGAACAGCAATTTTTCCTGGTATTCCAAGACTGAGATTGACTGTGGATCATAGAAAATACTGCAGCACACAGTACCAAAGAATCAGGGGCTGGGCCAAACAGGCAGCAACTTCTCACACCCAACACATTGGAGACATAGGATCTTGCAACAGACTCAAAACCCAAAAACCAGTTACAACTTGAAGATACATCAGAGAAGTAGTCATTTCCTAAGGGTTCTAAATACTAGCAATAAAGCAACTCACCATAGGCAATTTACAAGCACCATCTCAGAAATTAAATTTAGAAAGAAAAGAAAATGAGAAGATGCTTAAACAGGGTACAGCCCCAGAGATGCACTTCACCAAAGGCAAACCCAGGGGCCAATGAGTTGGAATAATCCAAAAGCCACCCATCTGGCCTCTCTGAAGTAGTAACAACAAATCAGTTGAATGAGGCTCTAGATAAAATCAAATCAGAAGTAATTTCTCAGATAACTGCAGAGATGGTGTCCATAATGAAAACCACACTTAAGTGACACTAGAGCAGATACAAACAAAAAATAGATGATCTTAAGAAAATTATGGAAGCTGTGAATGCTCAACATAGGAAAGAAATGGAATCTTAAGGCAGATTCAAGCAGATATCCAGGAGAATAATAATTCCACTGAAAGTATTTGCAGCAGATTAAGCCAATGTGAGGAAAGGATCTCAGATATAGAAGACAGGCTTATGATTAAGAATCATGAAAAGAAAGATGCTTTAAAAATTGCAGGGATCATGAGAAATGAATCCAGCGCTTCTAGATGAGGCAAAGGAGAAAAATTAACATGAATTTGAGTCAGTGAAAAAGCAGAACATAGCACAAATGATACAAAGAAACTGTTCACAGATGTCATGGCAGAAAACTTCCCTGGTAGGGAAAAAGAATTTGGTCTACAGAAAAGTGAGGCATATAAAACTCTCACTAGCCACAAGCAAAAAAATTCTACAGCCAGCCATGTCATAATCAACATTCCAGAAATTCAACACAAGAATAGAATCTTAAAAGCTGTTAGGGAAAAGAAACAATTCACCTACAAAGGAAAGCCCATCAGAATCACAGCTGACTTTTCAGCACAAGCCCTCACATCAGTGAGAGCTTGAAGTGAAGTATTTCAAGTTCTAAAGGAAAACAACCTTCAACCCAGATGGATGTACCCCATAAAACTGTCTTTCAAAACCAATGGAGAAATAAGACACTTCCATGACAAAGAACATCTAAGGAAATTGATGATCACCAAACCAGCACTCCACAGTGTCTTGAAGGACATTCTAGAAAGAGGTAACAAGGGTTACAACTCCATGAACCCCAACGAAAGGAATCCCACAGGCAAGGTAAACAGTTACTAACAAAGAGAAGGAAAAAAAGCAGGGAGCCAACAACAGGAAAATAACAAAGATAAGCCAATGCATACCAGTTATAACAATCAATGTTAGTGGTCTCAATTCACCAGTCAACAGACACAGACTGGCAGAATGGATCAAGAAGCAAGATCCAACAATATACTGCATACAAGAAACACGTGTAATTCAAAAAGAAATTCAGACACTGTAAGTCAAAGGATGGAAAACAATACTCCATGCAACAGGAACCCAAAAAAAGCAGGGGTAGCCATTCTATTTGCAGACAAAGTGAATTTCAAGCCAAGACTATTAAGAGAGATAAAGGAGATCAGTGCATCTTTGTAAAGGGAACAATCACAGAGGAAGAGATAACCATCATAAATATATACGCACTAAATACCAGTGCACCCAACTATATAAAACAAGTTATTAACAAACATGAAAAATCAAATACACACTAATACATTTATATTGGGGGTCTCAGTAAACCACTGTCACAGAAAGATCAACGAGACAAAAAGTCAACAATGAAATATTAGAACTGAACCAAACTTTTGAACAAATGGACTTAGTAGATATCTACAGAGTGTTCCACCACACAGCATCAGAATACACATTTTGCTCAGCTGTCCATGGGGTGTTCTCCAAAATAGACCATGCACTAGCTTATAGAACTTGTGTAAGTAAGTGCAAAGGAATTGAAATTATCCCGTGCATATTATCAGACCACAGTACAATGACGTTGGAAATCAGTGGTAAATGAAACAAGAACTTCATAAACACATAGAAATTGAATATCACCCTTCTGAACAAGCAATAGGTCACAGATGAAATTAAAGAAGAAATTAGACAGTTTGTACAATTAAATGATAATGACAGTGCAACATACTGGAACTTATGGGACACAATGAAAGCAGTCCTAAGAAATTCAGACACTGTAAGTCAAAGGATGGAAAACAATACTCCATGCAACAGGAACCCCAAAAAAACATACTGGAACTTATGGGACTCAATGAAAGCAGTGAATACCCATATTAACTTTCATAGCAGTGAATACCCATATCAGGAAAACAGAGCAAGTGCAAATAAACATCTCAGTTTTCTGGGAAAAGAAGAGCAGGCCAAGCCAAAAGCTCGTACAAGGGAGGAAATTATAAAGAGCAGAGCAGAAATTAATACATTGTAGACTAGGAAAATAATACAAAGAATCAATGAATCAAAGAGTTTTTTCTTTGAAAGATTAAATAAAATCAACAAACTCTTATCCAACCTTATGAAAAAAGGAAAGACTCAAATCCACACAATTACAAATGGAAAGGTAAAATCACCATGAACCCTACCGAAATCCAGAAGGTCATCTACACCTACTTTGAAAGCTTGTATTCTAATACAATGGTCAGATTGCTGGATACATATGAATTACCAAAGCTGAATCAAGAAGATACAAAAATTACAAATAAACCAATACCAATCAATGAAATTGAAGATGTAATTTTAAAAAACTACCAAGAAAAGCCTAGGCCATGACAGATTCACTGCTGAATTCAGTAAGAAATTTAGAGAAGACCTAATACCACTACTTCTTAAACTTTTTAATGAATTTGAAAGGGAAGCAATACTCCCAAATTCATTCCTGGAAGCTAGCATTACCAAAACCAGAGAAGGACCCAACTAAGAAAGAGAATTACAGACGAATCTCCCTAATGAACATAGATGGAAAAATCCTCAATAAGAGACTGGTAAACAGAGGCCAGCAAATCATCAAGAAGATTATACACCATGACCAAGTGGGATTCACCCCAGGGATGCAGGATGGTTCAACATATGTAAATCAATAAATGTAATATACCATATTCATAGAACCAAGGACAGAAATGATATGATTGTCTCAGTAGATGCAGAAAAAGCTTTTAACAAAGTCCAGCACCCATTCATGATAAAAACCCTAAAGAAAATTGAAACAGATGGTCTTTATTTCAATCTGATAAAAGTCGTCTATAACAAACCAACAGCCAACATCATACTAAATGGAAAAAACCTGAAAGCTTTCACTCTAAAATCAGAAACTAGACAGGGATGTCGACTGTCTCCACTGTTATTCAACATAGTCCTGGAAACTGTAGCCAGAGCAATTAGACAAGAGAAAGAAACAAAAGGAATAATGATAGGAAAGTAAGAAGTTAAATTATTGTTATTTACGGATGACATGATACTCTGCATAGAAGACCCCAAAAACTCCACTAAAAGATTGTTAAATTTAATACACAAATTCAGTAGAGTAGCTGGGTACAAAGTCAGCACTCAAAAATCACTAGCCTGCCTGTACACTAATAACAAACTCACTGAGAGAGAAATTAGGGAAACAACACCTTTCACAATAGCATCTAAAAAAATGAAATGCCTAAGGGGCTGGGGATTTAGCTCAGCGGCAAAAGCACCTGCCTGGCAAGCGCAAGGTCGTGAGTTCGGTTCCTGGTACTGGAGAAAAACCAAAAAATAAATAAATAAATAAATAAAAATAAATAAAAATAAAAATTAAAAAATGAAATGCCTAAGAAGCAATCTATCGAAAGATATAAAGACCTCTACATTGAAAGCTACAGTAGTCTGAAAAAGGAGATTTGAGAGTATATCAGAAAATGGAAGGATATCCCTTGCTCTTGGATATGAAGAAGCAATATAGTGAAAAGGGCCATATTTCCAAAACTGTTATACAGATTTAATGCAACTCCAAAATTCCAACAGCATATCTCAAAGAGTTAGACAAAACAATCCTAAAATTTATTTGGAACCAGAAGAGACCTAGAATAGCAAAGGCAATTCTAGGCAACAAAGGCAAGGCAGAGGCATCACAGTCCCTGACTTGAAATTATACTATAAAGTTACAGTGGTAAAAACAGTGTGGTACTGGCACAAAAACAGACCTGAAGATCAGTGGAACAGATTAGAAGATGCAGAAACATCCCTGGGTACACTCAGCCACTTTATCTTTGACAAAGGTGCCAAACACCTTCACTGGAAGAAAGACAGACTCTTTAATAAATGGTGCTGGGGGGTGCTGGGGATTTAGCTCAGCGGCAAAAGCGCCTGCCTGGCATGCGCAAGGTCATGAGTTCGGTTCCCGGTACCGGAGAAAAACCAAAAATAAATAAATAAATAAATAAATGATGCTGGGAAAACTGGCTCTGCACGTGCCAAAGATTAGAACTGGACCCATGTCTATCACCCTTTCCTAAACTAAATTCAAAATGGATCAAAGATCTAAATATTAAAACAGAAACACTAAGTCTGCCTACTAAAGGTAGAATAGGTAAACCTCTTGGAGAAATTGGTGTAGGCAAAGTCTTCATGAGTAAACCTCCAGTTACTCAGTAACTATCACAAAGAATCAACAGCTAGGACTTCATCCTATTAAAAAGTTTTGGCACAGCAAGAGAAACCACCAACAGAGTGAAGCGACAACCCAGAACAAGGGAAAAAATGTTTACCAGCTGCTCCTCAGACAAAGGAGTACTATCAAGAATGTATAAAGAACTAAAAAAAATCAGACCTCCCAAATGTAAAGACCAAGTCCAAAAATGGGCATTTGAGATGAATATATACTTCTCAGATCAAGAAATACAAACAGCAAATAAATACATGAAAAAATGTTCAACATCACTGGACATTTGAGAGATGCAAATTAAAACAACACTGAGATTCCATCTCACCCTGGAATAAATGGCTATTATCAAATCAACCAGTAACAAATGCTGGTGGGGCTATTGGGAAAAAGGAACCCTTCTCTGCTGTTGATGGGAGTGTAGGCTGGTGAAACCACTGTGGAAATCTGTGGAGATGCCTCAAAAAACTAGGATTGGAGGTTCCATTCAACCCAGGTATTCCCCAGCTGGGTATCTTCCCAGAAGAACTAAAAACATCATACAACAGTGATATATGTGCACCCATATTTATAGCAGCACAATATGTAATAGCTAAATGTTGGAAACAGCCCAAATGCCCATCAATGGAGGAATGGATAAAAAAGATGTACTTTTATACAGTGGAGTACTACTCAGCCATAAAGAAAGGTAAACTGGAGACTTTTATAGGTAAATGGATGCAACTCGAGACCATGCTCATAAGTGAAATAAACCAGACTTACATGTGCAAACATCATACTGTCTCCCTAGTGTGAAAAGCTGAAAGAGTAAATAAGATCCAAAATGTACAATACATATTGTGAAATGAGAAGAAACTATTCAAAAGGAAAGAGAAACTGGGGTGAGGGGAAAGAGAACATGAAAGGAAAAGCAAAAAAATTACAGATATATATATGCATATACACACACACACAAGATAGTTAAGATAGTTATAGTACTAATTTCTCTTTATTCATTGAAAAGAAAGTGTTGTGCTAATATTGTTTGGACAATTAAGTGCTAATATCCTGTACTATGAGTAACTAATTTAAAGATAATACACAATGTGTTAACTATTGTTCCCCTCATAACAGCTTGTTTTGAAATTTTTTTCTGAGCAATTTCATTGAAGATAATGATATGTAATAAAACAAGCAGTTTTAATTCCTATCATTTTGTTCTGAAACCCTACATCATTTTTATTGTTTGTACTTTGTTTTCTTTTTGTCTGTGTTGATACTTTGCGATGGTTCTTTTTTATTATTTTCTTTAAAATAAATAAAAACTAAAATAAAATAAAAATTTAGAAAGTCCAAATAGAGGTACATGGTAACAGAAGCCTCCTATAGTACAGCAAACCTTATAGTTCAGCAGGGGACTTTTGAAATAATGTAATCAGCACTATCTCACTTTGTAGTGTAGTTCATTTGTTTATTCAGTAAGCTCTGCAGGAATAGAGTTGCAAACTTGAATACGTCTCTCTACAAAAAGTGTTTATATCTTAGTGGAGCAGAGACACAGGTTACAGCTGCATTCTAGTGTGATGTGCACATAAAGTTAACATCATGCGAGAGGATCAAAGAGAAGTATCTGAATGAGACAGGGCGAGAGAAGTCCTAGAAGAATTTATGAGGAAAACAGTGCTGGCCTTGATATCTAAAGAGCTACAGAGAGTTAATTAGACAAGAGAGAGACAATATAAGCCTCTTCCAGCAGCAGAGGCAACATGCATGAAACCACAGAGACTGCAGCAAACAGTGGCCACACAAGCAAGATCAGAGATGTAAATGGGAAGTATATGAAATGCTTTGTATAAAAAGTCAAGAAATTCGAACTTTATCCTGGAAGTTCTGAGAAGAACATCATTGGTATGAAATTCAGAAATAAGTATGGAGAGTATGGAAAAAGAAGTTTGGAAGGCGCCAGGCAAGAGGAAGCACCTTCATAAAGCCGTTCTGTAATAATTTAGGTAACTGGTCCATTTTTGAATCAAAGCATAGCTCTTGAGTTATGAAGGAGAGCTATTTGAAGGAAATGTAGGAGATGAATGTTTAAGAATTGGTTGATTCTGTGTGAAAGGCAGTAGAGGAAACTGCTATGGTTTCTGGTTTCTGGAAGGCAGAGCCCAGAGAAGTCGACCTGCTCACTTGTAATTACAGCTGGTTAATGGTAGAGCTAGGGTTCTGTTTGGCAGTGAGCCTGAAGTAATTTGGAGCAGGAGTTTAATATGTATTTCCTATCTGTGGCCAAATGGATCCATCTGTATAATTGATCTAAATTCTTCTTATAGAAGCAAGAAGGAAGTATTCTTTCTGGAAAAGGGAACGATAAGGTGAATGAGATAGATGAAGGAAGAAAGATTAAAAATCAATGAAGAGGTTCTGTCTCTGAAAATATATTGAATAGTTTGCCCCTCACAGAAAACGATTAATGATGCTGTGTTTAAAATATTAACAAAACAAAAAATCTTCTTAACCGTTTCAGTGAGCCTGAGTAAGTAGTGAGAAGTGAATCTCAGTGAGGGCTGGAGCCCGCCCATAGCGGTGAGCGAGCAGGTCGTGGGGCACTCCTGTTCCTCAGACATGCCCAGCCGAGGTTACGTAAGACGTGCCTTTCAGCCTCCCAAAGGGAGAAACAGCCGAGGACAATCACATAATTTCGTAGCAGATCTTCCCTTAGTATGCATTACCTCTTGACTGGAACAGTGAAGCAGAAGCAGACCATCTGCCAACACTACCATCTTCAGAAATCAGCAAGTAAAAAATTTGCTTTGATTAAGCACTGGGGAAGGGGAGGGTTGTATCAGAAAGCTAGAACCACAAGCTGTTTTACATTGATTGGAACATCTGATTTACATTGCTGCACAGCCTGATAAATCTCTAGTTGTGAGTATGAAGTTGTACTTTCTTCAAATACTCGTAGATACTAAATGAAAGTAAATACCAGGTCTTTTGGAGGAATACATCTCATCTAGAACTACAGAAGTCTCCAAAATGATTAAACAAGTAAACAGTATCATGAGTTTTGAAAAAGACACAGACACATACCTATACAATTACTAAAGTTATATGATTCAGGTTATAAAAAGAATGTAGCTCAATGGTAGAATGCTTGCCTACCATGCATAAGGCTGTGAGTTCAATTCCCAGTATCACAAAACAAAACAAAATTAATGTATTGCTTCAATTTAAAGAAAAAACAGATGAACTTCAAATTAGGTGCTATGGTAGAATAAACTAACCAGTATATTTTAAGAAAAATCTAATGGAACTTGCAAAAATCTAAAATGAGAGTAATACAAATTCAAAAACAGATTTAACAGCAAGTTAAAGTAAAAGAAATAATGAATTGGAAAGTAGGGAAAAATGATAAACAGTAAAGCTCACACAAAAACATGGCAAACAAGAGACATGTAAGTCCAGCGTGTGTCTCGTTCTAGGTGAATAGACCATAGGGTAGCAGCATTGCTTTAAGAAATAATGGCTAAGGTTTTTTTTTAGAACAGAACACTAGACTCCAGAGGCCCAACAGATGCCAAGAGGGACAAGCAGGAGAGTGATTGAACAAAGTGGCATAGTGGGGCCTTCAGCCCTGCTTCTCCCACAGAGCACTGGTCTCTGCTCCACCTGCAGATGTCAGTATTCTGTAGGGTGCCCTGGGGTCTTGTGGAGAGGTTCCACACCGTAATACAGGGAAGCATGCATCGGGAGTAAACGCTTGAGCAGAGCTGCTCCATGTTACCTATCTCCTGCTCCTCCAGGAACACCACTCAGCTACAAGAAGGGCTCCTTTTTCCCCACCGGGAAACGTGAGAGCACGAGGAGCACCTAGTTTCACCAGAAACCGTCTGGGTTCAGGTAGGGCAGATACAAAAGGAGAGTGCACACAGACAGCGTGCGCTCTGTGCCTCCAGCTGCAGCGTCTGCTGACTAGAGAGAGGGCCCTGCCCTGCCAGGAGACCCACTTGTAGAGCCCACAGAGTGATTCCGCTGTGGGCATCCCCAGCCGACGGGTGCCTGCGCCCAGCCTGCGTGTCATGCCTGCCACAGGCAGCACCCCAGTGTGTTCCTGTGTGTGGCCGGCATTGAGCGTTCACAGACAGACGTGGGTCTGAAGCGCAGAAATGGATCTCAGCAGCCATATCAAATTTGCTGATTTTGGAAAAGGCCCACAACCTTGAATTGAAGGCATTGCCCTTAGAAAAATTAAGTGGGAGGCTTTCAGTACCACGTCTGGATTTTCAGGATCAAGATGCCCAGTCTTAAAACTTGCCCCATCCAAGGTGTTTTAGTTACTTTTTTGTATCACTGAGGTGGAATACCCAGCATCCAAAGTTATTCTGTCTTACAGTTTCTAGAGGCTTTGGTACGTAGTGGGCTGGATGCAAGGCAGGATGGCGTGGCAGAAGAGAAACAGTCTGTGGCAGGGCAGGCAGCAGGAAGGCAGCAGCAAGCCTCCTCTTACATTTTATCCGGTCTAGGCTGCGAGCCTTTTGTGTGGTGCCACCACACCCAGGGTGGGGCATCACATTCTTCACCCCTAGAACTATGCTAAGCCAATCAGTAGACTAATTTAAACCATGTACCCTTAATTCAGTGTTACACACCCTAGATCCAGCCAGTTCCAAAAAGCCCTCTCTATGGGTGCATGAAGCTGGGTGCAGGACATCCATATCCAAGCCGTAACATTCTGCCTCTGGCCCCCAAAAGGTTCATGCACATCCCTTTACACAAAAGGCATTTAGTCCATCTCAAAGAATTGCCAAAGTCCTAGCATTTCAGCATTGCTGAAAAGTCCATGTCCAAGTTCTCTCCTGAGATTTAAGGAAAACTCTTAGTTTTGAGCCCCTGTAAAGATGAAAAGAAAGTTAAACACTTCCAATATATAATGGCATAAGACAAACATACCCACTTGAAAAGGTACAAATAGAGGGATAGAAAGGAATGGGACCAAAGCAAATCCAAAATCCAGCAGGGAAAACGTTAAGTCCCATAGTTCTGTGTACAGCGTTCAAGGCAATCTGTGGCAAGACAGGAGCTCCAAAAGGCTGCGGTGGCTCCATCTGAAGCTTTTTTTTGAGTATAAATCTTTTTTTTTTTCTCCTAATTTTTTATTTTAAATAGAATAAAAAAAAATAACAAAATAACAACAACATAGACAAAAACAATAAAAATGATACAGGGTTTTAAGATAAAATGATAGGAATTAACAGTAGTTATTATGCTACGTATTATCTTCACTAAAGTTGCTCAGATTACCAGATATAAGAATGCAAGATTGATCAAACCATTAGAATAAAAAATAATTTCAAAAAATATTAGAAATGATAAAGAGCTTCACTAAATAAGATGATAGGAATTCATCAGTGGTTATTACCTTGCATATTGTTGTCTTCAAATTATTTGTTCAGATTACCAGAAACAAGCATGCAAAATTGATCAAAAATTCCACCTAAAGTTTTGAGGGGACATGTAGATATAAGCCATGACACAAGGAAAGGAGTGCAATTGATGCAGTCATCTAAAAAATCTGAGCAACCTCCACAGTCTCCAGTGGGACTCACTCGTGAAGGAATTTTTTGTGGTCTGAATATTTATGTCTGCTCCAAAACTCATGCTGAAACTTAATTCCCAGTATGACACTATTAAGAGACAGGGCCTTTAGGAAATGATTAGGTCATGACAGCAAGGCCCTAGCAAATGGTGTTAGTGCCCTTATAAAAGAACTTGGAGGAAGCAATCAGCCTTTTTGTCTTTCTGTGCCTTTCATCAAATGAGAGCACAGCATTCTTCCCCTTGGGAGGATGTAGTAAGATGACATTTTGGAAGCAGAAAATTACAAGACACAAAACTTGCTAGAACCTCGTTCTTAGGTTTTTCAGTCTCTAATAAAACTATGAGAAATAAACTTCTTTTCTTTCTAAATTATGCAATCTCACAGACTTTGTTATAACAAGAACAGACTTAAGACAGTCTTTTTCTTCTAAAGTCAGTCAGTAAAAGTGAGAGGAAGTGACCAGTTCTTTAAATGTGGAGACAGAGCCCAGGTGGGTTGGTGCATTTCTATAATCCCAGCACTATGGGAGGCTGACACAGGAGGATCAGAAGTTTGATCCCAGCCTGGGAAACCTAGTGGCTTAGCAAGACACTGCCTGATTCAAAAAAACCCTAGTGACCTCCCATTATAAACCCTACCCCCATAGCTCAGGATCTAATTAATTCACTGCTGAATTTTACCAGACCTTTAGAGACCAGCTACACAAACACTCTTCAGGCTTTTCTGTGTACCATAATTGAAAGGAAAAACATGCTTCTGAACTCATTCCATGAAGCCAGCTTTACCGTGATACCAAAATGGGTAAGAATTCAACAACAACAACAAAAATACAGGACAGTATTCTTGATGAGCATAGATGCAAAAATCCTCAAAAAGAGACTTGCACACAGAATTCAATAAATCATTACAAGGATCATACATCATGACTAGATCAACTGCATCCCAGGGAAGCAATGACGTTACAACATACGTAAGTCAGCAAATGTAACACATCACGTATATAGATTAAATAAAAATCACATGATCATCTCAATAGGTGCAGGAAAAGCCTTTGACAAAGTACAACCTCCCTTTATGATAAAAAATAAGTGCTGATGAAAATAGGTGTAGAAGGACCTTACCTCAAAATGATAAAAGCCATATATGACAAATCCACAGTCAATGTTATACTGAATGGGGAAAACCTGAAAGCATTCTTAAACTCAGGAATAAGACAAAGATATTCACTATCACTACTTTTGTTCAATATGGTTTTTGAAACATTAGCCAGAACAATCAAGCAAGAAAAAGAAAGAAATAGATGTGCACAGTAAAGGAAGAAATCAAATTATCTTTATTTGAAGATGATACAGTGCCTTATACAGAGGACCCAAAAAACTCTACCAGAATATTCTTAGAACTGATTAACTCAGCATGTAAAGTCAATACACAAAAGTCAGTAGTGTCCTTGTGGACAAGTAATGAACCCAACTAAGAAAGAAATCAGAAAAACAGTTCCTTTCATGATAGCTTTGAAAAAACTAAATTCCTAGGAGTTAATCTAACCAAGAAGGTAAAAGACCTCCAAGAAAAACCATAGAACTCTGGCAAAAGACATTGAAGAGGACATTAGAAAATGGAAAGAAACGTCCTGTTCTTACATAAGCACAATTAATGTCAAAATGGCCATAATAACAAAAGCTGTACATAGATTCAGTGCAGTTCTTCTTAAAACAACAATGTTCTTCACAGAACGAGAAAAAATAATCATAAATATAAATGGAGCCAGAAGAGACCAAGAATAGCCAAAACAATCCTGAGCAAAAAGAACAAAGTAGGAGACCTACAATTGTGGATTTCAAGTTATAATACAAAACTATAGTAGCAAAAGCAATATGGTACAGGCACAGAAATAAGATGTGTAAACCAATGGAATATGATAGAGAGCACGGAAGAAACTCCATGCACAGTGAGAAACTAAAGTAACACACAAAAAGGAGCTGCAGAGGGAGCAGGAAAGACAAATGGGCCAAAAAAATTAAGAAATAAAGACAAAACATCCCAAATCTGGAGAAGGAAAGTAGATGTAGATCCTTTAAGGTCAAAGAACCATGATCACTTGACTATAAAGAGGTCTGCACATGATTTCAAACTGTCAGAAGTCAAAGACAGAATGATTGTGGAAAGTACCAGGAGTGACTCCTTACAAACAGTGGCCTTGACTGTGAGATTTCTGAGCAGAAACTTTTCAGGCAGGGCAGAGCAGGTTGATACATTTAAGTGCTGAAAGAAAAACAAAGCCAACCAAAACTGCTATACCCAGCCAAGCTGTACTTGAGAAATGAAGAAGAAATAAAGACTTTCCTAGAGAAACAAAATCTGAGATATTTAAAACTATTAGACCTGCCTGATACAAAAACCTGAGTGGAGTTCTTTAAGTAGAAATGAAGGACTGTAGCAACATAAAAACGTTTGAAGGTAAATATTTATTAGAATTTAGAATACCTCAATACTGTACTTGTGCATAAATCATTTTTAACTCTAGTATAAAAGTTAAAAGACAAAAGAGTATTAACAGTAACTATAACTACAATAATTTGTTAATACACACAAAATATATTGATTGGGACACCAATAAAATGTGGGAGGGGAAAAGTGAAAGTATAGTTTTTTTTTAATGTGATGGAAACTAAATTGGTACCAGCTTAAAATAGACTTATGATGCTAAGATGGTTTCTGTAAGCCTTGTGATAGTTACAAAGAAAAGACTTGTACTTGATACACCAAAAAGAGAAGTCAATCAAAATGCTCAAATAACAGAGAGAGACGGCAAAAGGAAGAAAGGAACAAAGGAACTACAAGACAGTGAAAGAATTAACAAAACAGCAATGAAAAATTCCTATCTATCAATAATTATTTTAAATGTACATGGAGTAATAAAAAATAGAGACTTAAATTGATTTTTTTTAAAGTTCCAAGTATAAGTTGCCTACAAAAGACTACCTTGGACATACACTGGCTGAAAGAAAAAGGATGGAAAAATATATTCTACAAAATAGTAACCAAAAGAGATATTCTGTGAAAGTAGTAATCAGAAGAATTAAGGACAGTTGGTTACACATATCAGACAAAAGAGAATTTAATTAACAGTCACAATAGACAAAGTCATAATATGATAAAAGGGTCAAACTATCAGAAGATACAGAAGTTATAAAAAAGGAAAAATATATGTATCAAGTTGTATAGCACCTGTATCAGTCAGGGTTTTACTAGAGAAACAGATATGACACAGATGTACAAATGTATAAGAAATTACAAGATTGGCTTATGACGATCAGCCAAAGAGTTGTATGAGAAAGCATGCAGAGGGTGTTTACACACTGAAGACTGAAGGACTTAGTCCAGGGTCTGAGTTCACTGCAGAGTTCCGTGCAAGTTTGTACCAGAAGGTCGATGTGTCTGCAACAGAAGGCTGAAGGATCCAAGGTGGAAGCTGAAGAGTCTGCAGTAGAAGCCAGGAGATGAAGTCCAAGCTGAAGGTGAAGACTGGAGCTCCTCCAAAAGGAATGGAAGTTCCTCTGTCCTTCTTCATTTCCCTTTTATATCATCTGGGTGATGATCCTCCCTAGGGTGATCCCTCTACACCCTAGGGTACAGAATTGCTGAGCCAGTTGCTGAGCCAACTTTAGTTAAGCTTCTAAACTTCTCAAGTTGACGTAAGCAATCTGTTTTCTACATAGAAATTCTAGCCCAGATAGCAAAACTGGTAGTCTACTAAACATATAAAGAGGTAGCAATTCTGATGTTAGACAACTCTTTTAAAGTAGAATAAGGATGATACCCCAGCTGTTTACATTAATAATTTTATCTTGATGCTAAATAAGGGTATAAGAAAGGAAAATTAGGGATTTAATTAAAACAGAGACACAAATCCCAAACAAAATTTTATCTGTGAAACATATATGTATGTATATGTGTGGGGTACAGGATCAGAATAACATTTAAGCCCATTTTAAAAATGCACTGGAACAGCCTTAAGAACAGCCATTATCTCAACAAATGGAAAAATTATTTAGTAAAATTAAGTACCAGTGAGTGGGTATCATGAACACTAACAAACCCCTGAAATAATGAGTACTTCTTTTATCTAATAAAGTGTAAAATCTATCACAGACATCATAGTAAATGATAGTAATTTGTTGAAAGCTTTTCCTTTGTATCAGAAACAAAGTATGTTTGATGTCACCACTTTCACTGGTTTCCAGCCTCTTATTGGAGGTGCTGCCCACTGCAATAGAACAAGAGGGTGAACCAACAGAGGTGGGGTTAGAAAACCCTCACTATTTACAGGTGATACAGCTACACATTCAAAAGTAGCTGTGCACAAATCACTAAAACTAATAAAAGGAACATGGCAGAAGTTTGCTGACTGCAAAATATACTGAATTTGATGTCATATTACTACTAAGTTATAAAATAAAGTAAGTTTGTATGACCACATAAAGAAGTTACAAAACTTTATTAGCATTAGAGAGCACTTCACTGAGTAGATAAATACATTATGTTCGTGGGTTAGATGATACAGTTTTTTTTTACACATATCTTTTTTATTAGTGTAAAATAGGATGATCCTGCAAGGAGTTTAGGAAAAGTGGGATCACAAATATAATCATTGCCTCTTTTCCATAATTTCTTTTATTTTAAAGAGAAAATAACAAAAACAAAATAACAGAAACAAAGATAAAACCAAAATAATGCCAAAATATAAAAATGCTACAGAATTTCAAAACAAGATGATAGGAAATCAGTAATGGTTGTTGTATTACTTACTGTTATCTTCAAAGTAGTTGCTCAGATTACGAGATACAGGTATGCAAGATTGATCAAACAAACGTTTAATTATTCCTTTCAATAAACCAATAGAAATTAGTAGTACAATTAACTATCTTGTGAGTATACACATATATATTTCCTTCTTTCTTTCTTTCCTTTCTTTCTTTTCTTTACCTTTTCTTTTCTTTCTTTCCTTTATCCCATGTTTATAGCAGCACAATTTGTTATAGCAAAATCTTGGAAACAATCCAAATGCCTGTCAGCTGAGGAGTGGATAAGAAAAATGTGGTATTTTTATACAATGGAGTATTACTCAGCTATAAAGAAAGATAAAATCAAGGCTTTTATAGGTAAATGGATATAACTAGAGACCATACTCATACATGAAATAAATCGGACCTGCATGTGTAAACACCATATTGTCTCCCTAGTGCAAGAACTTGAAAGAGTAAATAAAACTGAAAGGTACAATAGATATTGTGAAGGGGAAAGAAACTGCTCACTAGGAAAGAACAACTGGGATGACACAGTTTTTAAAGCTAACCTTCAGGCTTTATTTGAAGTTCTCTAGTTTTTTTTTTGTTTGTTTCTTTTTTCATTAATAACCTCTGTTGTTCCAGAGTCCAATCCAAGGTATTACACTGTATGTAGTTGTTATGTACTCTTGATCTTTCCTGGTTTCTAACAATTTCTCAGGCTTTGTTTTTAAATGACTTTAATAATGTTGATAAATACTGTTCAGGTAATATGTTCCTCAATTTGGGTTTGTCTCTTATTTTTTCATTATTGGACTCAAGTGTGGAATTTTAGACAGATAAGCACTTCTCACTTTGTCTCAGAAATACAGGTAGCCACATGACATTGCTGTGATTTTCAACTTGGTGTGAGAGGAACATTCAACAAGCTCCTGAGCAGAGTAAGGACAGATTAATAGAAATGAAGCCAGAACAGTAATAAAATGCCAGAACTTCAAAAGGTCTAAAAATCTATTTGAAGCCCTTTTATTTAAATGAGGAGACGTTAGAAGAATTTGAATAGAGTACTGATCATTTGAAAAGGAGGATTGGCTGCTGTACTGGAAACTAACTACAGGGAATGGTGGAAGCCAGACAGGAGATTTTTATAATAATCTACAGTTGTAGTTCACATCAGGATAGTAGCAGTAGAGATAGTAAAAAGATACCAAGTTCTGGTTATCTTGATTTCAGATGTGGTCATAGGATTTATTGATAAACAGTTAAATCTGGATTGAGAAAGAAATAAAAACTTGAGATATTATATTTTTATTCTATGGCTAGCTTTGCAGTGAGTCTAATTATCAGATATTTGCTATTAAATCCTTCCCATTTGTATCTGTTTTTTATTCTACTTCTGTCACATATCATGTCAGTTTCCTTCCTGTGATCCAGAAATTTGGTGAGTTGAACAGAACTAGTGGCATGGTGCTAGCTTTCGTCCATAAAGTACTTTTTGAATAAATGTATTCAGCTATAAGGCAATCCATCTGTGTCTTCACAAATGAATATATCCTGGTAGATACACAAATACACTAGGGCTGCCAACTTTTTTCCAGTCCACTCCTATAGTAACATCCTCAGAAATGGATTCAAGACCTGTTTGTGAGTTTTTTCTTTTAGTAAACTCATCCCAAATGCTAGTGGGTGGTCCATTTTTTGTTTTGGTTTGGTTTTTTGTTTGTGTTTTACTTATATACCTGGGTACACATAAATAATACATTTTTAGTCTAGTATAGAAAAGTTTTCAGGATGAAAATTAAGTTTTCTGATCTATAGTTTATTAGGGGAAATCAGAGGTAGAATGGCAAACAGAATGACACTGCCCATCTTTCTTAGGTTCTGCTGCTCTTAAAGATCATGGCCAGGCTAGTGATTTATTTTCAAAGACTTTTCCGTCTTCTGAAAGACATCATTCAGGAGGCCAAGTGCTTTTGTGTGATGGCTGATTACCCTGGGTTTTGGTTCTGTGTTTTGCTTCAACTTAATAGTTTCTTGAAGAAAACAGCAAAACTAACCCTTACATTCCCCTTGGTTTTGAGCCCAGCCTCTTAATGTACGGAGAAGACTCCCTACAGCACTCCCCGATGCGGTCCTTGCACCGCTCTCTTTGCCCACACGCTTTTCCTCCTCGAAGTCCTGCCTGTCCCATTCCCTCCGTCCTTCTCTGTCACCGCCTCCGTGAACCAGTACTGATCTACTGAGACATGGTGAATACTGCACACCTAATGACTAGTCAGTCATGGGTCACTCTGTTCCACTGAATAAATTCTGTAGGGCAGTGACTTGACTATATCTTATTGACACCAATGTCTTGCACCGTGGATGCCTAATCCACATTGGATGCTGAAGTATCCTCCTAAAAATGAATGTCAAGGTATTTTTTTAAATTTTTAATTGCAACTGTTATACCATCAATTTTAAGAAGATGGTTTTGCTTTTCCTTGCATTTTTGAGAGCTTCAGTTCTTTTTCATTTTTTTACCAAACTGATACCATTTGGATATTGTCAAAATTCCTGTCTTCATCTTTGTATAACATTCTGCCTGCCCTTTGTAAATAAATTTTTTAAATTTGAGCTACCTAGACGATCCCTCTGTGCAACAGTCTTCTTTCTTTTCTTAAACATCTCTTATACAAAACATAAAGAATGCCATCAATTAAAAAGTTTTCTTAACCCATAATATAAGCTATCTACATAATAAGATATGGTAACCACCTAATCCTCTGTCAGTTGATTTAAAAAGAACTGTGGAGACTTCTGCTTCTGGAAGAATGGAATTCTTCCCACTATGTACAGCTGAATACATCTTTAGTATTAAATATAAAACAAACATACGCTGTCTCGGAGGTGGAGAAAGGAGGCAGGCCACCTAGGAGCCTCAAGGAGCCAAGTGCTGACCCAGGAGGACTTCCTGGGCTTTCTCCAGGCGGGGTGGCTGGTAAAGCCAGCAGCCTGAAAACCTCGACAGGGGCACGCACACCAGAAGCTCCCAGTACGTGCTTGTGAGACAGGAAACATTCGGAGGACAACTGCTCAACTACAGCCCCACGCCACAGAAATCACTACATCCTGCTCTTCCTGCACACCAGTAAGGTCGAGCGGGGAGCCATCCTCAGTCAAATAGGCACCCCAAGCCCTCACAGTGCTATCAAACAAGACTATAGGAGGAAGATTTCCACCTTCACCAAGTGGTAGCAAGTACCTCATCTTTTTCCCTCACATCAGTGACCTGGTGGGAAAAATGCGCCCCACCCCTCCCTGCTGAGGTGATGCGGGACACTAGTGCAGGGTCAAGGCTTCTGCCACAATACGGAGGTAACGAGAATACTCCCTCAGGTGTCAGCAGAAACCACGGGGAAGTGGGGCGGAAACCCTCCCCGCCAGCGTGGTGTCAGACATCTAGCAGGGAACCTGAATGATTCCTCTGTCTTTGCTGTGAAAACATCCCTCTTCCCGGAAAAGGAATGGAAACTAAGGAAGGACCCTGGACTTGGACTCCCACTTGCTAGTACTGGAGGACCTTCCTGCTCCACCAGAGCAGTGCCCAGGGAGACCTCCTAAACAGACTTCATTGGGATCCAGTGACTCCGTCCCCATGTTCATTCAAATAGCACTTGTCACACCAAGGAAAGGAAGTTTGGATTAGAAAAGACAGTCAGCAGACACCATCGCTGAAGTGACGCTAGCATTATCTGGCAAGGATTTTAAAGCAGCCAAAATAAAAATGCTTCCCTAAGCAATTATGAACATGGCTTGCAATTAAAAATTCAAAAGTCTCAACGAAGAAATAAAAAAAAAACACTAAATGAAAATTTACAACTGAAAAATACAGTAACTGAAATAAAAGGAAAACCTCAGCACCTAGGCTCAAATAGCAGAATGGACAGAGGGAAGAAAGAAGTTAAACCTAGAACAATAGAATTTACGTAGTCTAATGGATAGAAATCCATGGGGAAAGAGGAGCAGAGTCTCTGCAGCCGGTTTGGACTATTATTTATGGTCCCGGAGTTCCAGGAGGTGAGAAGAAAGAAGGTGGACTGAAGAATCAGTGAGAAAAAATAGAGGAAACTCTAGAATTTACAAGACACCCCAAATAGGGTAAAACCAGAGAATCCTTGCCAAGACACATCATATTGAAACCTGAAAACGCCAGGCATGGTGGCACACACCTGTGATCCCAGCATTTGGGAGGCTGAGGCAGGAGGATCGCCGTGAATGCAGGGCCAGCATGGGCTGCAGAGTTTGAGGCCAGTCTGGCCTACATGGTGAGACACTATCTAAAACGACAGCAAGAACAATAACAATGAACTTGTGTAAACAAACTCATATATATTAGTAATTTCTAATTCATATTATATTAAGCTATCTCAAATTAATGTTTAACTACGGTATATTTGATACCCAAACCGTAGGATATTTAGAATTATACAGTGATGACATAAATATTTTCATTTAAACTATTGCTTCGTATACATTATGTTATAATGTTCTGAGATAGTAAAAATTAAAGTTTCTAGAATTCTTCAGTTGAGAGGCTTGACTTTCAGAAATAAACTGCATCTCTAAACCCACATGAAGTTATAATGCTAGGCTTTACCTCACTTCATTGAAAAATATATAGGTTCATATATAAAACGCCATGTTTAAAACAGTCTTGCCCAACCGCACAGGACAAACCAACGAAAACAAATCTGGGTCCTTTGGATAAACAGTTTTAACCAAAGTAAGACACCAAGGTCAGTATCTGACACTTAGAGCCAATAAATGAAGATAATTCTGGTATCCCAGTAGTTAGAAAGTAATCTTGTATGGTTTTTGCATGTATGGAAATGTCCCAGAGGAGCCTGTTGTATTCCGGTGTGATAGTACATGTATGAAACTATCAAAAATGAACCCATTGTATTGTCCAAGTAGGACTTGCTAACAGTTATAACAAAAAGTACCCTTTCTCGTGGGAAGCATTTCAGTGCCATGAAAACGTATGCAGCCAGTTTGCAACACTGTCCATGATACAAGGTGACCAGAACTTTATCCTAGTGCATTGACTTAGAGTCCTTGGTAAATTAATTTAATTGATGAGTGAAAAGATTGGTCACCCTTTTTTTTTTTTTATTTTAAAGATAAAAGGAGGGAAACATTAACAGACATACAACATTTTACAACATATCACAAGCACAATACAGACAACACAGAGTTACAAACAAAGTGGT
>NW_004955429.1:23139365-23157314 GCF_000276665.1 Chinchilla lanigera
GGGCGAGCACAGACTCGAGCCCAGGTGTCTAGCCGCTCCTGGAACACTCAAGATTGGTCACCCTTAATTCATTCCATTGGTTGCCATTAAATGGCTTGTGGTCATGCATTCAAATGAAAGTTCAGGTAGTGGGACTTCAGAATCAAGAAGAAAGCTCGTATCCTTTCGTTCACTTGGGGTTCCTCAAAGATGGTCCTTATAACCGAATTTGAACTGAATTTAGCCCATCTGTTTGGATGTGGTTGGTCAACGCAGCCTGTTTCTGAAGCAGAAACAGGGAAGTCACCATAAAGCAGTTTGCTGTATAGGATGATCTCTCTGCATAATAGAGCTCTGCTGTATTTATCGTTACTTTCAGGTTCTGCTCTTTGGGAAGACTTAGCAGCACTGTTTTTCATTTTCTTTACTTCATTGTACAGTGGTGTACTATCCAATATGGAAACCAAAAATGGCTGTAGGCCATCTGGATCATATCACTGTCATAACTGTGAAGAAGGCATGAATATGAAAATGGCCATGCTATTGAAGAGCGATTAGCAGTGTTTTGCTGAGAAGGTAGAGGATCTGAAATCGTTCTGGGAACTTTAGAAAGCCATTTGCCCAATGAAGAGTTTTCTGTCCAGTTACCTGATGGTATGGCAGAGGTAGTGCCACAAAGGCCCTTTAATGCTGTTGAGCTGGAGGAAGTCACACAGACATGTCAATTAGTTATTTTAGGACTTAAAGCAAAATAAGAAATAAACAAGAAAGTGGTCAGTGATGGCTGTGCTAGAAATTAGCACATGAAGCCAATATTCACAGATCTGTAGCATCATGTACTTGAAGGCTCCCAAGTACATTGGAAAATACAAAATGCTATTGAAATATTAATTATATAATAAGTACCTTTAAAAGGCTATCTTTTGGGGGCTGGGGATTTAGCTCAGGGGCACAGCACCTGCCTGGCAAGCGCAAGGCCGTGAGTTCAATTCCTGGTACCAGAAAAAAAAAACAAAAAATAAATAAATGAAAAGCTATTTTTACCCAAGTGACATCTCAAATTATAACCAGCTTCTTAAAAGAAGGATTATGTGGAAGAAACTTATTTTCACTGTAAATGTTAAAGTAGGACGTGTTTACCATAAAAAGTAAACAATTTCTAGAGTATTTAAATGCTAGTGTCTTAAAATATTGTCAACGTTAAATCTTCTCTCGGGGAAAGAAATCGTGATTTGGCAGTATTCCAGCCTCTCTGTATTCATCTTACAAGACCTTGCGATTCAGCCAGAGCTTTCATGCTCATGTCAGTTAAACCTTAAATATGTTTACTTAATTTTTGAGACACCTGTTTTCAGACTCAATTTACAGTTTAAAATAATACATACACAACTAACTTGATAATATGAAATACATTAGCTGTTTCTTTTTTTTTTTTTTTGGTTCCGGGAATCAAACTTAAAACCTTGAGCTTGTCAGGTAGGCACTTGTGCCCCTGAGCTATATCCCTGGCCCCTGTTTCTTAATATTTTAAAATTGTTGAGTTTAAAAAACATCCCTAGTAATGGTGACATTTTTCTCTTATGAAGTTGTAAAACTAAAAGTTTGTGTTTATAAAACTGTGAAAGGAATGAAAACTTCCTTATGGTGAAAAGTATGTAAGACTTAACTCTGACCATGTAGTACTTAGTAATAAGGCTTCCTTGGGGGCAGGGTACAATGAAATACCATAAGCAAGCTGTGCCAAGAATACACCAGTCACTGTCCGTGTAGGCGCTGAGTCACATTTTGCTCACTCTTAAAGACTCAGTTTAACTCATCTTTGGAATCATTTCCAATCCAAGGTGGTGTGATTTAGACAAAGCTGAGCACATGGTTTCTGGTCTTCATGGTACCATGGTCTCTTGAGCTACACTTTCGTATCTGTAAAATGAAAGCACCAGGCCAGTCTAACATTTATGTAGACGTATCTAAATATTGAGAAGTGACGCTAAGAAGGAGTTGGGTTGTCCCCACAGTGCTGAACTTGTCATACACTCTTTAAGATTCTTATTGGACAAGTTTGCTACTGATAGCACAATGTATATTTCTTTGTCATTAGTCTTGCAGTTTAGAGTCAAAGTATTGTTACACAGCTTACTTCTGTTCTGTAGACTCATTTCCCGTTTGTATTTTCATTCACCTTGTCTGCTGGATGATTTAAATGATCTATTTCTTGTATGAGGAGTATTGCCGTGATTATGTAGGTAAGCTTGCAAAAAGGTGTGGTCAGAGAAGTGTCACCACTCCTCATGCCTGCCAGTCCACGCCCATGTTCCCTCTAGTTAGTACATTGGTTTCTCACAGTTAGGATTTTCTGAAACTGTATGTGCACTGGGACAGAGCAAATGATGAAGTACATACTTTGTGAATCCTAAATATATCCTTAATGAAGAACAGTGGGACCCAAGTTCCCCAGTGAGAGAGAAGTTACCAGTAAGGGAAAAAGAGAAGGGTGAAGTGATATTTGATTGGAACAAGTGTCAGGTTGAGCTCATGGCTGTTTATATGTAAGGATAGGTAGATAAAAATACAGATGAGGCATATGTACACAGTGCAGTCAAGAGACATGGCCAGCATTTGAATGTTTTGACAGCCGGTGCAGTGAAGGACACCCCACGTTAATCTCCTTCACAGTATGCCCCCTTGCTTTGAACGCACCCACGTTCTCGCCACCTCCTGAAGCAGTTCTGGAAGGCCTCTTCCGTGAGTGTCTTCAGTGGCTGCCTCGGTGTCCTAAACTGATTAAAAACATTCACCTTTCATGTTATTTTGATTTCAGGGAAGAGCCAAACGTCGCACAGTGCCAGATGTGGTAACTCAGGGGGTGAGGACACCCCGTCCTGCTTTACTAGCCTGCCTGTCCGCGAGAGGACAAGAGCAGCAGCCACTGTGCCTTGTTCACGTCTTCAGGGACACAGAGAGGACTTCAGGAGCTGCTCAGAAAGTGTTAGGAACGACGGGATGAGTGTGTCTGAAGCGAGGGGGATGTTTGGGGGGATTCATGGCACTGTGTCTTTTACTGCAACAGTCTCGCAGATGCCAGTATGCGTGCCCCCACCTCTTGGCTCTGTCCACTGTGAAGGCAGGGGAGCAGGAGCACCTGACAGCAGTGCAGGCACCAGCTGCTCACACTGGGGTTAAAACATAGTTCACCAGTGAGAGGCACCAGGGCTCCTGGGAAAACAGTTCATTCTAGAGCTGGGGCAGGGAAATGTAAGATGACCTGGAGCATTAAGTACAAATAGCTAAGATGAAGGTATGTCCGAAGGGTGCAAGAACCAATGTGATAAGGTTCCCAATAACAGATGAAGTATGTCAGGTTTAGTGTTTAGATCTTTGATCCATTTTGGTTTCCGTTTAGTACATGGTGAGATTTATGAGCCTAAATTCAATCTTTTGCATGTAGATAGCCAGTTTTCATAGCATCATTTATTAAAAAAGCTCTTTTCTTTGTGCCTTTCTGAAAGATGAGCTAGCTGAATGTGCTTGGGGTTATTTCTTCATTCTCTTTTGGTTCCACTGATCCATTGTACCATGCTGTTTTTATCACTATAGCTTTGTCATATAACTTGGAGTCCAGGATTGTGATACCTACTGCTTTATTCCTGTTACCCAGGGTTGCTTTTGCTGTTCTGGATGTCTTCTGGTTCCGTATGAGTTTTGGATTGTTTTCTCTAGCTGTGTGAGAAATGCTGTTGATAGTGTGGTTGGGAGTGCACAAAATCTGTGTAACAGTTTTTGATGTATGGCCATTTTGACAGTATTGGTTCTGCCTAGCCAGGAACAGGTGGTATCTTTTCATTTTCTGATGTGCACTTCAATTTTGTTTTTCAGAGTGATTTTAGAGGTCTTTCACTTCCTTGGCTAGGTTAATTCCTAAGTATTTTTTTTCTTGAATGGTATTTTCTTCCTAATTTCTTTCTCAGTGGGTTGATTATTAGTGTATGTGACTGGATTTTTGGTGTACTGCTACACTGTTCATTTGGTTATTAATTCTAGGAGTCTTTTGGTGGAATTTTGGGTCTTTTATGTAGAGGGGAATGTCATCTACAAATGGTGATAATCTGGCTTCTTCCTTTTCTATACATACCCCTTTATTTCTTTCTCCTTCCTGATTGCTCTGGCTGATGTTTTGAACTGTATTGAACAAAAGTGATAATGGACATCCTTTCCTGTTTCTGATTTTAGAGGAAAGGTTTTCAGTTTTTCTCCATTGAAATGATACCAGCTGGAGGCTTGTCATATTTGCCTTATATCAGATTGAGATAAGGTCCATCTACATATATTTTCTTCAGGATTTTTATCCTGAATGGATGTTGGATTTTGTCAAAGGTATTTTCTGTGTCTGTTGAGATGATGAGGTGATTTTTTGTCCTTGGCTTCTGTTCATGTGATATACTACATTTATTGATTTGTGTATGTTGAACCATCCGTGCATCACTGGGGTGAAGCCTGCGCTGTCATGATGTGTGCTTTTCTTGATGATTTGTTGCATTCTGTTTGTCAGTATCTTGTTGAGAATTTTTGCATCATTAAAGAGATTGCCTTGTAGTTGTCTTTTTTGGCTGGCTCTTTGTTTGGTTTTGGATTGAGAGTAATGTCCGTTTCCAAGAATGACTTCAGGAGTACACTTTTCCTTTCAGTTTTATTAAAAAGTTTGAGGAGCATAGGCATTAATCTTCCCTGAAGTTCTCATAGAAGTCAGTAGTGACTCCATCAGGACCTGGCTTTTCTTAGTTGGTAGGTTTTTTATTGCCCTTCAGTTTTCATTGCCTGTTACTGTTCAGAGTCTTTAAATCTTCTTTGGTTTAGTTTGTATGCATTCAGGAATCCAGTTCTTCTGAATACTCCAATATACTGGAGTACAGATTTTCAAATTCGTTGCTGTTGATCTGGATTTCAGTAGTGTCCCCTGGGATTTCACATTTTTCATTTCTGATTGCATTGATTTGGGTCCTTTTGTTCCCTTTTTTGGTGAGATTGGGTAAGGGTTTGTCTGTGGCTACTAGGTGTTCTATTTTGAAGAAAGTTCCATGTGCTGCTGAAAAGAATGTGTATTCTGTTGTTAGATAGAACACTCTGTAGATATCTATTAAGTCCATTTATTCCAAGATTTAGATCAATTATGGTATTTCTTTTTGTTTTTGGTCCAATTTATCCATTTGTGACAGAGTATAAAGTCCCCCACTATAATTTTGTTGATATTCATCTGATCTTTTGTGTTCAGTAGTAGATATTATATAAAGTTGTATGTACCATTGTTCATTACATATATTTTACAGTTGTTATCATTTCCTGTTGAATAGTTCCATTAACCAATATGTAGAGACCTTCTTTCACTCTTCTGATCAGTTTTGACTTAAAGCACACTCTGTCTGAATATGGGATAGCTACTCCTGCTTGTTTTAGGATTTCCTTTGCATGGAATATTGTTTTCCAGCCTTTAATTTTTAGTCTGAATTTCTCTTTAAATGTATTTCTTATATACAGCATATCATTGCATTTTGATTTTTAATCAATTCTGTCAGTCTGAATTTGTCAGTGTCAGTCTGTGTCAAATGTCAATGTGTCTTTTGACTGGAGAATTGAGACCATTCACATTAATACTGAAAGTTACTGATTTATTCCTGAATTGTGTTATTTTCCTGTCACTGATTCCCTTTTTTTCTCTTCTCCTTAACTGGTCACCCTCCCTAGTGTGTTCATCCTGTTAGACCTTTTGGCTGTGTTAGCATCTTTCTCCGTCTAGGATATCCTTGAGAGTTGGGGTGGGGTGGTTCTGGTTTGGTGCTCATGAATTTCTTAAGGTGCTGTTTATCATGGAAAGACCTTACTTTTCATCAGTTCTGAAAGAGTTTTGCAGGATACCTTAGTCTTGGTTGGAAGTTGTTTTCTTTTAGGGTTTGAAACAATTCAGTCTCTTCTGGCTTTTAAGATTTGTGTTGAGAAGTCTGCTGCAATTCTGATACACTTGTCTTTATTTATAAGTGATTCATTGCTTTCCTCTGACAGCTTTCAATATCCAGTCATTGCACTGGGCTTTGGGGATTTTAACTGTGATGTGTCGTGGAGAGGCTCTTTTCTAACTGTGACTCTTCAGGCTTCTATATGCCTCAATTAACTGTATGTTAAATTCTTCGCCCATATTTGGAATTTTTTATTTCTGTAGACAAATTTTTGTTCCATTTGTGCTGTCTTCTGATTTTTCACTCATTCAAGTTAATCTTTGATTAGTTTTCTTTGTGTCATCTGACAGCTGTTGGGTCCATCTCTTCTATCCTCTTGTTTTTAAGGTATCTGTGAATAATTGGTCTTGGACAGCAGCCCTGTCCTGTCATTCTGCCTCTCTGTCCCTCACCCTGTTTGCTTCTGCTTCCTGTACTTTAATCTCTTCAATTTCTATTGGGTCTCTTTTCTTGGACTTAACTCATATTGTTTTGTTCAACTCACCTAGCTTTTTATTAGTGTCTTCTATAAACCCATTTATTGTCCAGTTTATTCAGTGCACTTCTTGTTTACTTACATCTCTAAGCTCAGTGAGCACCCCAGTGATCTTTTTTTATTTCCTATGTTGTTCTTTCAAAGAGTCTCGCTGTGTGGCTTTTGATTCTCTCCACCTCGGTGCCCCATGGATCAGCTTTGCAGGAGCTGGGAGTTTTTAGTGGCATTTTATGCCTTGTGTTCTCATGTTTATGTTGTTTTGTTCTGGGTGTATTGAGGTTTGTGTGCTGAGTGTTGCAGAAGACTTTGTAGTATGGAGTATAGAGACCTCTTCAGTATCTGCTTCTCAGTGATAACAACTCTCAGCATCATATCTGTCAGCCTTTGCTTCTGTCCCAAGATTTAACCACCTCTTTTATTGTGAGGAGAGGCTACAATATTGTTAATGACACAAAGGCAATCCAGGTATTGGCATATAGAAAAAAATCAGTTAATAGCAACAACTGTGCCATCTTGGAAATAACAATAAAATCAGCAGCAATAATAACCATCTAAGACAAACTGGGTATTGACATACCAAAGAACCACTGTTGTACCACTCTATCATATAAAAGATATCTATAATTATACTGTAAACACTAACACAAACCAAATATTGACATACAGTACCTCCTTTAGCAACTATACCTCCACTAATAGTAGAACAGTATTCAACAGTAATAGCTTAGAATTAACTGTCTATCTTATCCACACAGCTTAATAGTTATACTAGCAGGGATTAAGGGGGCAGGGAACTGGGGAGTGATAAAAGTAGAATTTGAAAAATTAATCCACTGAAGATGAGAAGGAGAAGAGGAAAGTGAGATAAAGGATCCAAATGAGAAGTAACAGTAAATTAATAGACTTAGATAACTAAGTAACAGAAAAGAACAAACAAAAAAAGAGAACAAAAAGAAAAATAAGAAGAAAAAAAGGACTAAAGAGGGAAAGAAAAAAATCAAAAACAAAAAAGGATAAACCTCAGGCCTTCATAAACCAATGACAGAAAAAGAAAGAAAAAATTGTTTTTAAATTCTCTTTTTGAATGAGCAGTTTCTTTCTGTGATCTGCAATCTTGAAATCCAGCAAGTCACCTTTCTTCCACCTAGGTTAAGTCCTGCAGGTTTGTGAGGTGCTCTCTCGCCTAGAGGGCCCCGTTGGACACCCCAGGCGGCAGCAGCTGTCCGCAGTGCTGTGTCCGTGCTCACTTGGTAGATGCACAAAGTGGTCAGACCACTGGTGGTTGCTGGGTATGTGCAGCAGGCCAGGGGCTCGTCTAGAGTTGTGAACTTCATGCCAGTAATTTCATGTCCAGCTTCCTGTGAGAGCCACGCTCACTGGGCCTCATTTCTCACCACAGAGGCCAGGGCCCATGTCCTCCCCAGCCTGTGCGTGAATCTCTCGGGGGCTGCGTCTGGCCCGCACCCTCTCCACTGCTGTCTCCTGAGGCTGTCTGTCACCTAGTCACTGTGGGAGGGTGACACTAGAAACCCTGCAGTGCAGTCATTTTGTAGTTACTCTGTGGCTCAGTCTCACCCCTTCCCAGAGTGGAGCCTGGTTAAATTCTCTCTGGCAGTATGCACTAGGTTTCTTCTTCACCTCCAGCCTTCTGTGAAGGAGTCACTTTGCAGTACAACCCCACACTGAGTCTGTAGTTTCCCGTGGCCATGGGCTCTTCTTGGGGCCAGTGCTGCTGGTCAGGTGCCTTGTTTCTCCCTGGAGCTGCTGGCTCTGGGGCTCCGTCTTGCCTGGAGCACTGGCAGCATCCACAGTCAGATCGGTTTGTTGCTTGGCACCTCTGCTGCCCTGCACTGAGGAGAAACAAAGCAGCAGGACTGGGGTCAGCGGGCAGCTGCAGCCAAGGCACAGAATCTGAGAGCAAAGGGGGCTGGGGGGCCAGGGCTGGGGCAGATGCTGTGCAGGGGTGGGTTCCACCCACTCAGTGTCCCTTTACAGAATGAAATGGCACCCTTGACCTGGGAAAGTACCTTTTTTTTCTTCTTTTTCTAATTATTATTCAGGAATCTTTTTTTCTTTTTTTTTTTCTGATTTTTTTCCAGTATCAGGAATCGAACTCATGACCTTGCACCTACCAGGCAGGCGCTGTGCCACTGAGCTAAATCCCCAGCCCCCAGGAATCTTTTTTTTCTAAATAACACTGTAAAGTAGACTTTTTGATGGACAGTTGTGAGTTTTAAGAGGTGCTCATACACACACATGCGCGCACGCACACAATTTGTGTAGCAACCCCTACAGAGCAGAAAGCAGTTGCATCACTAAAAAAAAAAACAACCTTGAATTTATGATCTGTTCTCTGTCAGTGTAGTTTCTTCTTTTGGGAAATTCATAAAAATTGAATCATACAAAATAAAATGTTTTATGTCTGGCATCTGTAATTCAGCATCCTTTTTGAGATTCATTCAAGTCATTGCGTGCATGAAGAGTTTGAGCCTTGGCTGGGCCATTGTTTGTCTGTTCCCCTGGAGAAGGACATTTGGGTAGCTTGCACTTTATAAAGGCAGTGGATAAGGCTGGTGTAATCATTAGTAAGCAGAATATTTTTAAGGGGAGTTGTGAACATATGTTTTCATAGGGTAAATACCTCAAAGTGGGATTGTTGTATCATATGTTAAATGTATGTTTAATGTTTCAAGAAACTTCCAAACTGTTCATCTATAGATGACTTATACCATCCCAGCAGTGGAGATCCAGATTCCCTACATCCCATAGCGACTTACCAGCGCATTTTGGCTTAAGCCGTTCTAACAGATACATGCCCTGATGGCTGTGGGTTATTTGTACTTTCCTGATGGCTAATGGAACGTTGATGGCAAATACATATTCTCATGTGCTTATTTGCCATTCATACCCTCTTCAGTAAACTGCTAGCATCTTCCACATATTTTCTAAATTGTTCTGTTTTGAAAGTTCCTTATTATTGTAGCAAATATTTTTTCTGTTCTATAGCTTGTTTTTTCACTCACCCTACTCTTTCTTGGAACCAAAGTTCTAACTTTGAAGTCCAGTTTATCAGTGTTTCCTTTTACAGATCATGGTTTTTATCATGTCCAAGAGCTCTTTGCTTAACTCTAGTTCATTGGAACTTTATCATTTGCTTTCTTTACATTTTTTAGATTCATATTGAATGAATTTTTTATTAACATGCGAGATTGTACTGAGGTTGTTTTGTTTGATACACGTGTTCAGTTATTCCAGCACTGTTAGTGAAAAGGCTGCTCATTCTTTGTACCTGTGTAAGTAACTGATTTTCTGTACTTTTCTGGGTCTATTTCTGGACTCCATTCTGTTCTTTTGACATCTGTATCTGTCCCTTTGCCAATACAAATTAATCCTGATTACTATAGCTTTATAGAAAGTTTTCAAATTGGAGCATGTTAGCCCTCAACCTTTATTTTTTCCAAAATTGTTCTATTAGAGTTCCTTTGCCTTTCTAAATAAATATTAGAATAGCCTATATTAAAAATAATCTTACCCAGGTGGAGTGGTGCATACCTATAATCCCAGCGCTGAGGGAGGCTGAAGCAAGAGAACTGAAACTTTGAGTACACTTGGGAAACTCAGTGCAACCCTGTCTCAGAATAAAAACTAAATAAGGCTGGGGAGAGACCTCAGTGTTAGAGTACCTCCTGGGTTCCATCCCCAGTACCACACCCAAAGAAATCCTGCTGGGATTGTGATTCGAATTGTATTAAATCTATAGCTCTACTTACGGAAAACTCACATCCTTATTATGTTCATGAGTCTTTGTATCATGAACGTGACATGTCTCCTAGATTCTCTTTCCAGGTCATGAACATATGTCTCCCTAATTTCTGATTTCTTATACCAGTGTTTAATAATTGGGATATAAACATAACATATATGGTTTTTTAAAATTTTGGGGGGGGGGAAGAAGGAACAATGGCTTGAGGTGTTTCCTTTTAATGTAGTTTCCAGTTATTCATTGCTGATACATAGCAAGATTGTTTAATTTTTGTGTGTTTACTTCATGTCCTATGGACTTGCTGAACTCAGATGTTAGACCAAAAATTTTTTGTAGATTCTTTGGGATTTTCTGTGTAGACAGCTTTGTCTTCTGCAAAGAGGGACAGTTTTATTTCTCCCTTTCTAATGTATATGCCTTTTATTTCTTTTTATTTACTTATTGCAAGGTGTCAACAGCGGGGACAGTAGTCATACCTTTTTCCCAGTCTTAGAGGGAAAACATTCACCTTTAAGGATGCTGTCAGCTAGGTTTGTTAGAGATTCCCTTTATGAAATTTATTAAGTTTCCTTCCATTCTTGGTTTGCTGAGAGTTTTTATGAATAGATATGAAACTTTTTTAACTGCTTTTTCTCTACCAGTTGAAATGATCATGTAGTTAAGCTCAAGTCTCTTAATGTGGTGAAATGTGTTAATGAAAGTTCAGATACTGAATCAGCCTGTATTAGCTGGAAAGCCCAACTTGCTAGTTTTATTTTTACATATTGTTGAATTTGACTTGTTAATACTTTGTTGAAGATGTTTGCATTGGTCTGTAGTTTTCTTTTGGTACTCCTGTGCTGTGGTTTTGCTGTCAGAGTGCTGCCTCATCAAATGAGTTGGGAAGTGTTCTTTTATCTTTCATTTTCTCAAAAATAATATGTAAACTTGGTCTCATTTCTTTAAATGTGATAAAATTTTCAAGTGCCATCATCTGGGTGTAGAGGTTTGTTTTAGGGGAATATATTAAATTTCAGTTTTTATTTTTCTATTTGTTATTGTACATGCTTGCAGTAGGTAGCATTTCTCACAGGGGAATTTGTCTTAATTCTGTCACCCCTTCCCATTCACAGAAGGCGTCTGTCAGTTTCTTCTTCAGCTCTCTCTCGTTAATCCCCTTCCCACCTCTCCCTCCCCACATCTTCATCTCTTGATCCCCTTCCCATCTGACAAAGATCCTCCTGCTTCCTGCTACCTTTTATTTTGCCCTTAATTTATATTTTTGGTTTCTCATATAAGATAAAGTTTAATTTTTAAATAACTATATGAATATTTAGGTTATATTTCATCTCAGAGGAGTTTTAGTAGTGTCTGGATTTTAAGGAACTGTTTCATTGCAGAGTTTCCAAATTTATGTGTGTAAGATTAGAATTTCTATATCACTCTTTTACTATCTGCTAGTTCTACAGTGATGATTCCTTTTCATTAATAGTATTAGTAATATGTGTCTTTACTCTTTGGTCAGTGTTACTAAAGATTTGTTCATTGTATTGATTTGTTTAAAGAACTATCTTTTGTTTCATTGTATCTGTTTTTGTTTTTAATTTTAGTTTCAATATTTAGTGTTTTCATCTAGTTTCTAGGTTTATATATTTTGTTCCTTTTTTCTGTTTAGTAACATTCAACTTAGAATCTATGAGGTCTTGTTTTTTAGCACCAGCATTTAATTCTGTAAATGTCCCTGTGAGAAATGATGTAGGAATACCACCCAATTTTGATTTTTTTCCATTTTCCTCTGTTCTATTTAGAAGTGTGTTAATTTCCAAATATCTAGAGATTTACTTATTATTCTGCCATTGACATCTAGTTTAAACTCATTATGATCAGAGAAACATACTTTAATTTCAGTTCTTCCAAGCTGTTTTGTTTTAAAAAGTGAGGTGCCATATTTTCATGTGTGTTTGGTATGTAGGTAAAAGTGAATTCTACTATTGTTGGGTGGAATATTCTGTAATTGCCAATTTGATTGAGTTGTTGTGGCTGTTTCTTTGATTTCCTTGCTGATTTTTTATCTACTTGTCTGTTACGAATGTGAGGGGAATATTGAAGTCTGCAGTTACAGTTGGGGCTTTGCGTCCCCTTCTGTCCATTTTTGCTACATCTGTTTTAAAAACTGCTGGTTCTCTACATATTTTGTTACGTTTTCTTGGTGAATGAACTGTTACTATTAAGAGTGTTTCTCTTTATCTCTGGTATTTTCTAAACTCCATAGTCTACTTTTTCTGATAATATAATCACTCCAGCAGTCTTTTGATTAGCGTTTGCATGATACAATTTTTCATCCTTTGACTTTCTAACCTATCTATATCATTGGCATTTGTCTCAGTTACCTTTCTTGTTGCTGAGACAAAACTCTGACATCCAGAGTTAGAGGAGAAGGGTTTATTGTAGCTCACAGTTTGTAGTTGTCTCAGTTCATACTTTGCTGGTTCCAGGGCAGGGTGTCATAGCAGAGGAGACTGCAGAAGACAGCAAGCAATGAAGTAGCAAAGCAGTAAATGACAAACTAGAGCAGCAGCGCTCTTTCTGTTCCTTATAGTCTATCTCTGTCCAGGCTACACACACTTAGAACGGGTAGCACTCACACCCAGTTTGGGTCTTCCCATTATTCACACCGAACTATGTCAAACCAATCAGTGCACTAACTTAGTAATGACACACTTAATCCCAGCACCACACACTATCAATGCAACTACCTCTCCTAAGCCCTATCTGTGCCCACATGAGGCTTTGGGAGGACATCTATGTATAAACCATAACAGCTATGAAGTAAAATTTTTGTAGCCAGGGAACTGTCTTTTCTTCCATCTATGCTGACAATCTCTGTCCTTTAATTGCTAGTCTCAGCCATTTATAGCTAATGTAATTTTTGATGTTTGATAGTTTTATCATTTTAGCGTTTTGATGCTGTTTCTTCATTCTTCTGTTCCTCCTTTCCTACTTTTTTTGATCTTTTAAATATTTTTTAGTGTTCCATTTTGTCTGACTGTATCTCTTGTATAGATGTTTTAGTGGTAACTTTAGAATATACACATTTTCGAGTGCCTGACTAGCTGAGTCCATAAAGCTTGAGAATTACTATGTACATAAATAGCTTTTCAGTCTACTTTAGGATCAATATTTTCATCACTCCAAGAGGAATAAAGAAACCTTACTCCCACTACACTCTCTCCTTTGCTTTTAGAAGTAGTTGTATATACAACATTTCTTCATTCCTCACATTTTTAAGTATCCTTCTGGCACCATTTCACCTTCTTTATGATGATGTCCATTTAGTGGTGCTTTTGGAACAGGTCTGCTGTCAATGAGTGCTTAACATTCCTCCATCTGAGACTGTCTTTATTATCTTCCTTCATTCCTGAAGGATATTTTCACTAGATACAGAATTTTGAGCTGACTGGGTATTCTTTGTTCTTTAGCACTTTAAAAATGTTCCACTTCCTTATGTAGTACATGATTTCTGGTGATTAATCTTTTTAAAGCATTGTTTCTTGGTCATTAAGTATCATTTTCTCTGGCTCTTTTCAGGATTTTTTTTTAAACATTAGTTTTCATAGTTTGATTGATAGGCCTCATTATATATTACCAACTTTTCTATTTTTGGTTCAGGGAAATTTTTGAATCTATTGTTTTATGTCTTTTGTGAAATTTGGGGAAATCTTAGTTACTTTTCTTGCAGTTTTTTTTTTTTTTTTTTTTTTTTCTGTACCATATTCTCACTCTTCCTTTTGGGACTCCATTAACATGAATGTTAGTTATTTTATTTTTGTCTGTATTTTTTATACATCCCATACATCCCACATTTTAATTTTTTAAAATCTGTTTATTCTTTGTTCACATTGAATAATTTCCATTGACTGTTAAGTTCCATGACCTTACTCTTTTTTCTTATTTTTTAATGATTTTTCAAATTTTTGTTACTGTATATTTTGTTTCTTTTTAATCTTCTATTTTCAGAGAATTTGCTGAGACTTCTTTTTTTAAGATAAAGTCTTGCTATGTAGCCTAGGCTGGCCTTAAACTTGCAGCAGTCTCCTGCCTCAGCCTCCCAAGTACTGGGACTACAGGAGAGTTGCACAGCATCTGGCTTGCTCAGACTTCTGTCTTTCCGTTTTTATGAGTGTCCACCCTGATGTCTTGGAGCACATTTGTAGACGCTGCCTGAAAGTGCTTGTGTGACCGTTCCCACATGTATGTCTTCACAGTGCTGCCTTCTTCTGTGCATCCCTTCCCATGCAAGTTGAGACTCCTGGTTTATTGTATGCCAAATTATGTTGGGTTGTATCCTGGACATTTTGAGCATTAATGTTACGAGAATCTTGGTCTTACTTAAATCCTCTACAGAATTGTTGCATTTCTGGTTTACCAGGCAATTTATCCAGTTGTATTCAAAGTTTCCAATTCTAACCAACTTCATAGCTGTGGTTTCCTAATGAGTTCTTTTTAAACCCTTTGCAATGCTGTTTGAGTTTGTCCTGTTTGTGCCGCCAAGTAGCCCATGTGGACATGGGTAGTGGTCTGTTCTGTTCTTAGGTTCTTAGTGTTTGTGAGCAGAGTCACACAGAGCAGTTGGGGCATAAACTCTGGAGATCATAAACAACTTAATGCGCTTACTTTCCCAAGTTTTTCCTTCCTATGATCTTCCTGATAGTCCCTTAGTCAGTTCTCTCATTGCTGGAACACAGTACCCAAGATTCATAACCCTTGAAGAAGTTTATTTTGGCTCACGTTTAGTTTATGCGTGGCTGACTTCAACGAAGCTCAGTGTGGCAGAAGACAGGATGCAGAGGGCCGAGTGAAGAATGGAATGGGAGATACACCCTTCCTGGTCATACCCACAGTGACTCCTCTCCGAGCTGGCCCCACCACTCAATAGCAAGTCAGCTGTACAGCAGGTCAGCTGTAATTCCCCCATAACCAGGTCACCATCCAAAGGCTCCACCTGTGATCCTGTGAGGCTGTAGGGAGATGTCTAGGTATAAACCATAACAGGTACTTTCAGTGATCTAGCAACAAAACTTGGACTTTACCCCAATTTGCTACATACTTCCACAACTATACATGTAGGAAAATGCAGAGAAAATTCAGTGGACATTTATACCATCTTTTTGAGGTCACAGCTCCTCCACTGGAGAGGAAATTTCCCCTCCCTGAAGTTAGAGACACCTTCAGGCCCTTGCTGTCACCATTGTCTCTGCTGCTACCTTGGAATGACCTGGGGATGAGGCCAAAGAAAACATGGAGGGGAAGTGAATATTTCTCTCTTCTTTGAGTCCTTTCTTGCTCTATGAGCTTTAGTAATCATAGTGTTCCAGTGGCCACTTCGAGACCAGGGAATACCATGTTAAAGAAAAAGGTACTGTGGTACTTCCAGTTCTTACCATGTCTCCTTTTCCTGTGTGCTGTCTGCTCCTGTGCTTTGTCTCTCAAAGGTCTTCAGATACCTCCACCATGTATACTTCCTAGGCTTTTTAGCTGTACTTAGTAGGAGACTGGGCATTTGTACTTTCTCTATATTTACGAACCTTGCTTCACGTATTTTTTTCTTCAAGTTACCAGGTATTCATGGACATTGCAAATTATATTTACTGTGACTTTGATGGATACACATTGAATATCCCCTTATCTGAAATGCCTGGGAGCAGAAGTGTTTCCAGTTTTCAATAGTTGCATGTATTTTAGCAGTTGAACATTCCTAAGCCAAAAATCCAAAATGTTCTAAAATGCAGAATTTAAATTCAGATCTTCACGGTAAGGGTATTCAACCTGCACCACACCTATTTGCTTATATGATTAGAGACCAGAAGATGCAGGTGAGAAAGAAAGGAAACTAGAAAAGTAAAGAAGGAGAAAATACTTAGTTAAAGTTTGAATACTAGGCATTTTAAGTTTAAATTGCTGGCATTTGCTTGTTGCATTGATGCCTTCAGCAAGGACAGTAGTGTGAGAATAGCAGGGAGAAGGGTCCAGGAAGGCTCTCTGGGAATCCAGATCCAGTCAGCCCCTTACTGTGCCTCTTAGAAATAGCTGCAGAAATTCTCAGTGTTTGATATGGCTTAGACACATTGGCTTGAATTTTTGAAATGCAAGTTTTAGGATTTAGTATGTATGTTAAATAATCAGCCCTGTACTTTAAACAGTTCTATTATTTAATTGATAATATGTCTTGGATTTTTAGTTAAAATTAATTGCATTTGTCATCTTTGTTTTTACTTACTCTAGGAATTTCATCTATGGGAAAAATGAGCAGTGTCTAAATTTCTGATATTTGCCTTTGACTCATTTTTAATTGGACTTTTTATTTGGATATACTTGCAGTTTTACAAATGAGACACACATTTATAGATTCACAGATAAAAGGAATATCCAGTGTACCCTTAACCCAGCTTCCCCTAGTGCCAGCACCCTGCAGAGCTATGAGGACACTCAATGCCAGAGCACTGAGGTTCATATTCCTAGTCAAGGTGCCGAGCAGTCCAGTCACTGTGAGGCTTCCATGTGTCCTTGTTTACACCCAGCTCACTTGCTTCCTGCTGCACTGATCTGCCTTCCATCTTTATAGGTTTGTGATGTCAAGAATATCATATAATTGAACTCATATGGTGTATACCTTTTGGATTGGCTTTTTTCACTTTCCTTGATTTCTTGGAGTTTCATCTAAATTGTTGCATTTATCAATAGTTTGCTCCTTTTTATCGCTAAGTAGTATTTCATGACTTATTTTTCAGGTTATAGATTGTCATTTGAAAAGCTGTATTAGTCAGAAGTTATTCTCATTTGTATATTTGTTTTGGAATTTAAACTAAAGCAGAAGCCTTAAAAGTTTCATGTTCCTTTTGAAATTGCATTTAGGTTAATGGATCATAGTGTGTTGACTTTACTGTCTTATAGGAAAAAAGTCCTGTGGACAAGTAGATTCTTATTCGGTTGTTCATCATATTTCCCAAACTAGAGGTAAGATCAGAACACATGAAGGAGGGTGCTCCATGACAAACATTTAGAATAGCCCCTTTGAGTGCACCTTAACGTTAGTGCACTGAGGGAGCAGGCAAGAGCCCGTTCCTGGGCAGCACTTCGTGCGTGGAGAAGTGTGTTGGTGCTGTAGGCCAGCATTAGGGTAGTTCATCATTAGGGAACATGATGTTACTTTTTCAGCCAAAATTCCACCTCCAATAATGAGTAAAAGTGGAGCATTCTAGTTTTAAATTATGAGTGTTAGGTCTGGCAGTAGACTCCAACTATGCAAAATGCCCATTTAAAAAGCCTGACTTCTCTCTGAGCCCCACGCGCCCTGCGCCGAGACAGCGAGTTCTCTGGGAGCTGCAGGGCTCGTGGGTTCGAGTCTGTGCTCGACCCACACCACCACGATTCCCAGCTGAAACACGTGGAGAGAGCCAGGTATTTCCCATGTAAGCCCTGAGGGCAAAACGCGCAAACAAGGACCCTGCGGACATTACAGGCTGAGTCACTGTGGCGGCAGAGAGGAGGGCCGGACTGAGAGGCCCAGGGGACTTCTCTAGCTGGGGGCGGGGCGAGCAGGCTCTCTGAGCCCCACACGCCCTGTGCCGAGAGAGCAAGTACTCCGGGAGCTGCAGGGCCCGTGGATTCGAGTCTGTGCTTTGCCTTTGCCCAGACCCTCCAGCAAGTCAAAGGCTGGGGAAGTCTGTGACTGCTACCCATCTGGGCTG
>NW_004955429.1:23163366-23216433 GCF_000276665.1 Chinchilla lanigera
TGAGTCCTTGGTTGATAAGCATTGTGTGTCTATATCTGTTTTCATGAGAAGCCACTTTGAAGGTATCAATATGTAACACAACAAGCATTGTTAACTCCCTACCACTTTGTTTGTAACTCCGTACTGTCTGTAGTGTTCCTTTGCTATTTTGTAAAATGTTGTCTGTCTGTTAATATTTTCCTCCTTTTATTTTTAAAATAAAAAAAGTCTGACTTTAGCCCAAGCAGAAAAAATGAAAACAGAAATAAATCATTAATTAGGTCACAGCTTTTAATTTAATTAAGTATAATAAGTGCAAACAGAAAAATTAATAATGTTGAAAATGTCATTTGCCATCTTAACAAGTAGTAATTCTTTATTATTTTGATTATCATTTGAGGAAAACTAAAAACCATAAGTACACAGTAATAAATAACTACATTAACATCCAATAGTTACCCATTGGCATGCTGTTTATTACTTTGACTTGGGCAGGTGTATTGAAGAAGGAAAATGGGGTGATGTCAGGTTTGCAGTTACTTAGCAAACACAGGTGTTTATCCTGTAGTTTTGTAAACCCTTTGCTGGCATTTTTGAAGTGTCATTTTGCTGATGGGAAGTATAAAATAGAATTCTTCAGCAGATGTTAATCTCATCATCATCTACATTGGACAGTTTTTATATTAGTCTAAAAGTCTGTGCATATTTCAGCTACTTTTCATACAGTGATCATCTTGAAGTATTAGTATAAAAGTTAATGAGTAAAGAAAAATGCTGAGCAAATGCTGATAATCCAAAACACTTTAAGAAATAGGTGTTTGATTGGATGCGAAGATTTTGATTAATCAGTGCTCTGTTTCTCAACAATCAAGTTAAATAGAACTCTAAATGAGAATTTTATTGTTTCATCAGTACGTGTCTGCAGCTCACGGCAGTGTGCAGTCGTCTTGGGGTGCAGGTTTGAGCCGCAGCTGGTTTCTTTCTTAGTCCCCCCACCCTCCCTGCCGCTTCCCCCTCCTCCCATGTCCTGTCCTGTTTTCCTTCTGGTCGATACTGTTGATCTTAGCTCACATTGTGGTATACGGTGTTTGCATTAACTGATGTTATATTGATGTTACCCGTATTCTACGTATTTTCCCACCCGCGCCCCTCCTGCTCTTCCCCTTGGACCACTGCCCCATTGCGGCCGACCGTCTCCTTGTCCCTGTGTGTCTGTTCTTCGCACTCGCTGTACTTCGCCTCTCTTACGTGAGAGATACCGTGTGATGTTTACACGGGTGCATCTGATGTGCTTCTCTCAACGTTACATTTCCAAGTGCTTCCATTTTCCTATAGATGTCTCAGATCTGCCATTCTTTATAGCAGAGTAGCACTCTGTTACATGTAAACACCACACTGTCTTCCTCCAGTCAGCTACTGATGGGTATACAGGCTGTTTCCAGGACTTCGCTGTTATGAATTGTGCTGCTATAAATATCCGCATGTGTATCGCTGTTCCATGTCTTACACTCTTTGGAGAAGATACCTAGCCGTGTGATCACTCAAGCATATGAATTTCTAATTTCAATTCTTTGGGAAATACCCATAGTGATTCTGGGTTGAAAGTTATTTGCTCCTAGGGCTTGAAATACTTCACTCCAAACTCTTCTGCCCTTTAGGGTTTGTGTTGAGAAGTCTTCTGTGATTCTGTTTGGCTGCTTTTAAAATTCTAGGGTTTTTTTCTGTTTATCTGGTAATGTGTTAAAGATGTGCCTTGGTGAGCTACTTTTTTTCATTGTAATTGTTTAGAGTTTTGTAAGCATTTCTTACTTGTATTCTAAACTTTTGTAAGCATTTCTTACTTGTATTCTAAACTTGTATTCTAAACTTTTTCTTATATTTGGGAAATTTTCTGTGACTTCTAAGCATGTTAGTGAGTCCATCTCTGCTATCTTCTAGTTTTTCTCTAACCCTGATTAGTCTTAGACTGGTCTTGTTGTCATCTAGTAGCTACTGGACAGCCCTCACTTGTTCCCCCTATTTTTTCTTTTTTTTGGCTGTTTTGAGTTCCTTATCATAATTCACTATTACATCATCAATATCAGACACTCTGTCATCACATTGGTCATTTCTGGGGTATATGAATTCTATATAGTTTTTCATATCCAGTATTTCTGTCTGACATCTTTTCAAGGATTCCATATCCTTGCTGAATCTGTCATTCATATTTTGAACTGTTTTGGTTAGCTTTAGTCAAATTTTTAGCTTAGTCAAATTTTTTTACCTGTTTCCCCAAAATTCACTTGGGCACTCAGTAGTAAAATTGCCGTGAACTTTTGTTAATTTCCCTCTTGAATGCATCTATTTTCTTCGTCCCTTCTAAGAGCTTTCCATAGATTTTTGCTACTTGACATTTGTTTTTCTTCTCCCTGTGTGACCCTTGCTCTGCCTTGGGAGAGTTGGGGGGTGTTTTCAGAGATCTTCCATTTCCCTGCTTCCTTATTCTACTATGTGTATCTGTGTGTGTATGTGTATATATATTGTTAATTACACATTGCCCCTATTTTCCCCTCCTTTTTCGGGAAGGTCACTGCAGCGTTGGGACTAGAGAAATGAGAATATGTGGCTTATATGGAGATTGTTAGTATGATGTTGCCTCCCCATGGTTAATTTTCAGCTTTGTATCTCCAGTGCTAGTAGTTATTCCTGTTATTTACTTTAAGTGATTTCAGCTCTGTGTCTGTGTTTTCCCAAAAGAATTACTTCTGGTTATAACAGCACCTATAGATGCAGTATGACCGCACTTCGTGTGATAGTCCTTGAATTACACTTACCGCTCTGCCTATGCTCTGTACACACTGTGACAGTATATTGTTTGTGGTGGTTCTGCAGTGAGGTGGGTGAGGTGGGGTGAGAGAATGTGAAGATGTTGCTCCTCCATGCATAACTTCCGGTTTTGAATGCTCAGTGCTAGTGTTTGCTGTTACTTACTTTAAGTAATGGGGTGGTTGGATGAGGAGTGTTAGACACGAAAGGGAAGGTTTGAAAGGGAGGATAATGATAACTGAAGAAATGGTTGATCTGGGGTCTGATTTTATGGGACTACTTTCAGTGGTGTTGAAGGGTTAGTATTGTGAGCTTTCAGAAGATATTTTGTGGGGTCCAAGAGTGAGATATTGTGAGAAAAGGGGTTTACTTTGTGATCAAGGAAAGCTATGTCGTTGTCAGAACTCGCTGATAGGGAGGGAGAAAGATTAGCTAGGAAATACAGGAGAGCCGAAGGTGTAGGATGGGGAGGACCAAGGAGCACTGCTAGAGAGGACAGGAGTGACTGTAAGGAGCTAAGGATGGAGAGCCTAACAGCTTGCGAGGAGGAGTTTATGTGTCTAGAAAAAGAATTTTAAAATATACTAATAACATTGTCTCAGGGTTTTGAGATGAAGAAACTAGACAAAGGGAGCTGAGACAAGCAAGAGAACCTAGACATCTAATTAAATCAGAGCCAGTGAAAGAACCGATACACAAAAGTGAAAACCAAAGAATCACAGCAAGCCATAAAAGAACATTATGGTAACCCCACCTTACCGAATAAATCAAGAAACATACAGAAACTTAACCCTATAAGTTGTCCGGTGAAAATGTAAATATGCCAGTGAGACACTGCATATGTGTCTGAGTCCTCACACCCCCGTAACTCCCTGACCCCTCCACCGAACGCTGAAGCCAACCCGGACTCAGGACTTCTCTCTGCAAGGTTGCAGGCATCCTTGCAGTCTGGTCCAGCTCAGGCTCTTGGAGTATTCCTGGGCAGTCAGATCAGCTAGCTATAGCTGTAACAGGCTCACCCATGACAGCACTGTCTGTCTGGGCTAGTTGGAAAATAACATAAGGCCCTGTTCTGGGTCTCCCTTGGGCCCAGAAAAGAGCTACAGTTATTATGTAAGCATCTTAACAACCCAAGTCTTCACCCACAGTGTGCACAGAGGGGTGGCTGTGTCTCTAGTGGGGAAAAACAGCACTCGGCAGTAATTTTACGGACTGTTATCTAAAGCACGGAGGGTTGAGGACCAGGTAATGCCAGAGAAGGATAAAGAAGAGAAAAAAGAAAAAAAATTTTTTTCTGTTTTTTAAAAAGTCTGCTCTGTGATATAGGAAGGAGGAAATAAAAGGGGGGGCAAGTGGCCCAAATGGTGGTAAGGGTATATTATATATTTAGAAAGGGTGTTACGGCTGTGTCTAGATGTCCCCCGAAGCCTCGTGTGGTCATAGTTGGGGCTCTTCAGAGGGGGCTGGATCCAGAGTGTGTGATGCTGGGATTAAGGGCGTGTGATTAGTAGTCCACTGATGGTTTGGCATAGTTCCGGGTGTGGATAACGGGAAGGCCCTCCCTGGGTGTGAGACCTGCCTACCCCAGGCGGGGAGCTGGGATAGAATAGAAGGGACAGAAAGAGGCTGCTGCTGGTGCTGGCTGCTTTGCTGCTGGCCGCCTTCTCCCTGCCCTGCTTTGCCGTGGCCTGTTTCTCTGCAGTGATGCCCCTCTGCTGGTGTGCCTTGCTGGAGGTGATTCCTTTGGTCTCAGTACAGTTCTCCATGAGCAGAGAAGTTACGAGTTCCATTTTGCCTCCCAGCTGGTGGCGAGCTAGCCGCTGTCAGTAGCGCTGATCGGTCTCTGGTCCCCAGTGGGGTCTGTTTCTTCGGTATCACTTAACCCACGTTCCTGTCCTGTGACAGTTCCCTCGTGGTCCCAGGTAACCTCCAGTCACGTCAGCCCCTCTCCAGCCTGTCGCTTTGCAGACTCGACGTTCTGTCCTGGAGAAGCTGAGTTTCTGGCGCTCACTGTTCTTCCCTTTGGGACCCCTAAGTCAGGGTTTTTGATGAGCATATCCAGTGCTAACTGATTGCAGTCCAGATAACTATATTATGTTTTAGTGCAACTTCTAACTATTCTAATCACAATTATGACATATACTCTGCTGTAGTTAAAAGAGCGGTTTTAACTTTCATATATGCATAAAGTTCTTGATAAACTACTAAAATAAGAAAGTATCCAAATATACAAACATAATTTCTGCTTGCCATAAAGCATGCATTTATTTATAATATAATACAATTACTCTGAATCTATTCTGTGTAGAATACCATATTTAGCCCTCCATAAACATAGAGGTGCAAGGAGAAATAACATCTAAAATATTTATCAGTACCATCATTGTTATTACTGTTTATCAGTAGTTGGGGGCCAGGGATGTAGCTCAGCAGCACAAATGCCTGCCTGGCAAGTGCAAGGTCTTGAGTTCGATTCCCAGCACAAAAAAAAAAAAAAAAAACCAAACTGTTTATCAGTAGTGAAGATAATAAGTTGAGTAACAAAAGAGCACAGTGCCTGTGCTGGTCACTTTGAACGCGGTGATGATACTTGGCCCATTGTTTGAATTTCCTGGTCCTTCAGCAGAGAAGGGAGGAGCATAGTAGGAAGTGAGCTTTGGAGTCAATCAAATCTGCATTCAGATTCCATTTGTCTGTCTTAACAGCTGTGTGTCTGAAGGCTTTATTTAACTTCTCCAAGCTTCAAATTTTGTTTTGCATTTTTAACTCATAGACTGTTACGAAGAAATAACTTTATAAAACATCTAGCACAGTGCGTGAAACACAGAAATTTGTGCTTTGGAGAAGAAACAAAATGAAAAACATCTCTACCTTTAAGTAGAGATCTAAAATACTGCAGCAATCCCAGTATGCTTATACAGTAAAAGAATAACTCCAAATTAAATGTGATCTGAACTGGAAGTTTGCTCTTTAGATTTCTGGAAGTGGAAATGTTTGTGACACGCGATCTCTTACGCCCTTGTCCTTCGATTTCAGCAGGAAAGGAGGGACGAGAGACCCTGGGGCCTGAAGCTCAGGCAGACGAAGCGGGATGCACAGGTACTCTCCACTGCTCTTGTGTTCCAGTCTTTGAAGGAGGTCTGTCACGACCCTGGGCTTGTACATTTATAAGCACTGAATTTAGTCATTTCCTCCTCTTTTATCTCTCCTTCCTTAAATGTTAAAGTATTAAGGCATGTGGGGCACTAACCTAAAAGAAGCTAATATTCTTTAAATATAGTACAAATTTACAGATTTATTTGATACAGCAGTTTCTTTCCTATAAGAATAACAAATATAACCTACTGATAATCCAAAACAATGTGTTTGAATGATGATTTGAATTTATATCACAAATTTTACCAAAGTTATGGAAACACGTGTAATGCTATTTTGAGTTTCATTATTAGTTATCAGGATCTGCTTTGAATTGTCCATGAGACAGAAACCAGAAAAGAGAAATAAGCAAATATCATGGATTATCTAAACCAGATGAGAATCATGAATATTGATGAGTTGAGTGAATATGTCACTGCAAACAAAAACATCAAATTTTTTTCTTGTGATTTCTGTGATTGAAAAGGCCAAAATGAAGTTGAATTATAGTAAATGAGAAAATTTGCTTCTAGGTGACTAAAAGTCCATACTCCCTGAGACTTAAGGCTATTCCTCTATAATGGATTCAGATCAGATTTAAGAAGCAAAAGAGTAAGTGGAAATCTTAAATCAGATCTTCTGTACGATAGTACAAAAAACGTTTTACTGTCTCCCTAAGTCAGGTAGAACTGTTAAATGTAAACTTGAAGAATGAATTCCAAATTATTAAAACATTTCCTCAAAACACTGTACTTGAAAATAATATAGTGATATTTAATATATTTAGACATAAATTAGATACTTCTGTAATACAGTTTTAATTATGCTTTCTTTGTTCTTACCTTCCATGATATAATACCATTTGTAGATTCTTTTTTACTTCATAGTACATTTTAGCAGTATTTCATAGAGCGGTGGAAATTATCTCTCACTACAGAATATGAGTCTGGCTTAGGGTTAATGGGTGTCAGAAACAGTTTTCCACCCCTGTTATAAATATTGGCACTCCCATACTTGTCAGTCATTTACACAGCACAAAGACTGAATCTTTGTGTTGAATAAAGGTAAATTCAACATTAATTAATTAATTGTGGAGTATCTGATCACTTATGGTGCTATAGCCTAAGATTTTATATTCTTCCCTTAACTGGGTTGTGTGTAACTTGCATGAAAAATGTATTTGGGTATGCTTATTATCAAATATAACCTAAAGAGTATATGAAATATTCAAACTGGGTACTTGTTACTAAACCAGTAAATTAATAAGCACAAAAGAATGCTGTTTTTACTCTTATCTAATGTTGAACTTCGATGGCTTATGAATACTATTTTACCAGAATTACAGAAGACCATCTGTCTTTCTAGGCAAAAAACTGTCAAATAAGACATTCATGGTTCCAGGCCCACAATATTTGATCTCACAGTTTGCTCTCTGTTATAAAAATAAATTAATTATTCCAGTTTGAAATACTGAGTAATACATAAATTCCCTCAAAAAATCACATCTGGAAGGCAGAGTAAGCTTTTAATACTAAAGTTGCTACTGAAATATGAGGCCGCGCCTACCCCAGGAAAATGCACCCCTCTTCCCTGGGACCTCAGAGGAGAGGAGCAGGCAAGCATTTGATAAGAGTTTCAGTAAGTGTTGGAAAATTGAACTTCTGAGGCTTTTGAGCAGATAGACCATAAAATTAGGTTGCCTTTGCTTTTGTCATTGCCTTGACTTTGATGGAATAACATACTGACGAAAGCACTGTACGAAGGTCACTGTCTTTGGTTCAGAACTTCGTCAGATCTTTTCTAGAGCTGACTTCCTTTTGCTATTCATGAAGTTAAGAGAACTGTAGGCTGAGCTTAGTATTCAGAGAGTGAAGTACTCACCCCAGACATTCTTTGTTCCTTCTTTTTTGTTTCTACAGTTAGCAGTTTCACAGAGTTTCAGAAGAAAAGATGAGAGGATGCATGCATGAAAATACATTTCCAAGCCCACACTCACATATATAGAGATGGATAAATTAAACATGCTAGTCTTCATACGAGATGTCTGCGCTCTGATTTGTGATTTATAGTCCTGTAGTTCTACACTCTGACCAGGATGCTAGCGCTGTATTCTGCACTTTGACAGTCAGCTCTGAGTCTCATCCTGTCTAAAAGAAATCTAAACCACCATTATGTGTTTCTATGCATTTGCCCATCTTTCTAATACTTAAATATACAATTTTATTAGTCTTAAGGCCAGGAAATTTCTTTGTGATTGACCTTTTCATGATGCCCACTTTGCAACACTTTAAATTTGGGGGTAAAAGTATAGAACTTGTAGTTTCCACTTAAAATTGGGCTTGGCAAATGTGGGTTCATGGGGTCAGGGTAGTTTAATAGAAAGAACCAGGATTTGACCCTAGATGCTTAATACCAAATTATCTGCTCCAATAGTACTGTGCTTTCCTGTAATCTTGGAAAAGCTGTCTAATTTTTCCAACCATAATTTTTTATTGAGAAAAATGTTAATTGTGAAATTATAATGTTCACCTTGCAGGATGGCTTTAAGGAAAATAGCTGACAATTATATAGCACTTACTACATGCCAGGTACAGTACTGATGAGTGTGTTACTATATCAATTCAGTCCTCACAACAACCTTCAGAGTTAGTGTAATTGTCACCCAAATTTTACAGTATGTAAATTGATGTTACACTGCCTTGCACATTTCTTAATGAACACATAAAATCTCTCATTTTATATTAAGGAGTAACAGTTTCTAGCATATGAAAAACATTGCCAGTTTTAACATCACTCTTATCTGTGAAATCCATACCAATTTAATACCTCCTGCCATTCACTTTTTAAAAGAATGAATACAGTCTTAGGGTCAGAAATACAGTAGGGTAGTTTTTACTCCTGAACTTGTATTTGCCATTTATATACCTTATGGAATTTTGCACTAACATAATATGTATTTTCTGCGTGAAGGTATTTTTGATGAACTGTCATTTCATTATAAGATATATAGTGAAATCAAAATTTCTCCTTAATTTCCAGGGATCACAAGAATCTTAAGGGTTAAAGTACGGATCGATTTATCACTTAATTATTAGTAGTTCATAGTTGGTCACATTAATTACACAAATTAGAAAATATTTGTTAAAGAAAGTGTTATTAAAATGAGATTAAAGGAGCTAAAGTATTTTTCAATTACTTCATGTAATACTTTAATATTAATTTACTTCAAAAAGGAAAAGGGTTGTTTGTATTTTTATTTAGCACTGTAATAAATATATTCTTAAATTTTAAAATGAAATAAAAATTTTTGTTTTAACTGAGTTACTTGATTTTTTACACATCTTCAGAATTATATACCAATAATTAGGTTTATTCATCAAGAAAAATACTTTAATGTCCTGTGGCTAACGATTCCGTTAGTACTCTTCCAGTTTTATTGAAAACAGAACTTGAGAGCTGTGTGATTTGCAAGTTGGTTTGTGTCTCGGTGGAGTTGCTCCCTCGTTCGCGGGGCTGTACTCCAGGAAAGCGTGAGCGGGGTTTCTATCTGTCGGGCTGTTTGGTTTCCTCCTCAATCAGAGGCAGCTTTTTGTTTGGGGAAATTGAAGTGTGCTTAATTTCAGTACTTTTGCCAATACATTTTTTTATTGAAAATCCCTCTACTTTCCTACATGTACCATCATTTGATCAGTACCTTACTTCATCTATTTTCTGGAAAATTTCAGCCTAATAACCTAACCAGCAAAGGCAGTTATCACTGCTACACTAGTCAAATCAGACTTCCTATCTGTAAGAAAAACGTGTGTCCTTATTTTTTCAATCAAATAAAGCTGTTAATATACATTTTAAGGAACTTTATTAAAAGTTCTTCAATAAGGAAATGTATGAATAATATCTAAATTATAAATAATTAAAATATAAATAAATATCTTATAAAAGCAAATTATTCAGTTGTAAAGCTAAGATGCTGTAGATCTAATTTTTATAGTTATGAAAATCTTTGTCTCCAAGTGAGTATATTTGGAACCAGTCACTACAGTTAACCTTATCCACAGCCTACTGAAGAAGCAAATACTGAATCATACATGAAATAAAGACACTGTATTTCTGAAAAATGCCTGGTATTTTAAAACTCATTCCATCAGCTTAACATATCTATGAAAGCTGCCCATACACATATGTATGTGTTTATATATATGTTGAGTGTAGAAAATATTAACATTTTATAAGACAGAAATTGCCGAAAACCATTTTATAGCAATTTGATGAAAACAGTTTGTTTTAGCAAATATAGTATATGGAATCTATGAGAAATCACATAAAATGTAAGTTTTATTCATGTGTTTTATACAGTTTAATTTGAAAGACTGAATTTGTAGTGAAGACACTCAGTTTCATTGACATGTACTGTTTTAGCTACTCAGTAATGCTTATTTTTCCAGCTAATGCCAGATCCTAGGGATGGTGTTTGAGTACATTCTTCTTTACTTTCATCAGTCTCCTAAGAGCAGTGAGCTGTTTAATAATAGGAGGTATACGGCATATCAGGTCATTAAAGGAAATCTCCCTCGCTTCTGTCCATGCTGTTATATGGTTGATTTCAGCCAGGTAGGAATAACCTGCCACATTTCAGTCGCCATGCTCTGCATCTCCGAGAAATACTTGTGAACAGGAAAGGCTGGAAGACCGCGAGTGAGCAGTCAATAAGGAAGGCTTCTCCCAGTCAGCGTTTTAAGCCTTTCTCGGTCCACAGTCCGGCGATGTACCAAATTAAAATAATGGGTGAAGGGAGGGATATTCCTTTCTCTTTTTTTCCCTAAGAAAATGAGAGCAAAGAATACTGTACAAAAGGGAGGGTAGGGAGAACCTTCAGGCCATCAAAAGTACACATGGAAGTTGAAAATCTGGGAATTAAAACCAACGTACTCCTGGATTTAGTACCCCACTTTAATGTCTACTGGCATGAGTCAAATAATACATTTTCCAGCCTGTGACAGCTTAGAGGCCATCTTAAAATGGTAAAAACTTTGTCATCGATCCTCAGATTTTAAGCAGCAACCATCTGAGGGGTTCAGCTACCCTACAGTGTGGGAGATGCAGCAAGATGGTTTTAGTGACTGCCAGACAGAAAGCTGCCCGTACGTCACCTTGTAATTTGACCCAGTCTCAGTGCACCAGGAAGTGCCATTTTACTAACTTAGAGCTGGCAGTTCAGTCTCAAGCCTGTGAAGAAGTCAGCCGCGAGACACTTGGGAGTCGTGTTCTCCTGTTAGCGTGGACACAGCTTGTAGCTGACTGTGTCGCAGAGCCGGTGGGGGACGGACGAAACCGTCGTGCAGCAGCACGGCTGTAAGGACTTGCCAGTGCTCTGGGCAGCCCTCCCCCAGAAGGCATTCCGTTATCTCTTCCCTTTCTAACTCGAGAGAAAAACGTATCTGCCTTATTCTTACGGTTAGACACCCCTCGAGGCAGAAAGAGAAAGAATAGCCTTGTTGGTATAGAAAGTCTAAACGATGTGAAAACAACTTTTTTTTATGATTTGTTATCTTTTTATTAGAAGTCTAACTACAAAATCATTTAAAGTTATTTTCTGAGAAATATAACTGAACTGAAGGACTGGTTTATATGGGAATGATTCAAATTTAAACTTTAACATTTTGATTGTTAAGATGATATTTGAGGACCATTTGCTTTATCATTAAGTGAGGAATAAAGATTTCAGTCGACCATTTTACTTTGTATTTTCTTTATCAATCAAATGGAACAGAAGTGTAACCATAAGATTTAAAGTGGTAACTTGGGACTTTCCAACATTTATAATATTTTAAATATATAAAGCAAAAGGCTCTTGGCATGATGGCATATGCCTGTACTATAGTTCCCCGCACTCCTCTCAGAAAAGGGTCTGCTGAGGCAGGATCACAAGTTCAAGCCCAGGCACGGCTATTTAGCCCCTTAGCGGGCCCTGTCTCAAAATGAAAACTAAAAATACAAAATAAAAAGTATAAAAGAAAACGATTGGGGATGTAGCTCCGTGCAAAGGCCCCAGGCACAATCCCAGTACCACCCTTCCTCCCCGCAAAGCAAAAGCACTTCTTAATAGATTGCAAAAAAATGAGTAAACTTCATTTTTACTCCTCAGTAAATATTTTCTGCAGTTTCAAGAATGATTCTGTATGCTCTCAAGATGAACAATTTCTTATTTAGAGAAATGTTGCAAAACTTTGGTAAAATTGCGTTTTATAAAGAATTCGTTTCTTTCAGTAAAAGATGATGAATGCGACTCAGATGCAGAAAATGAGCAGAACCATGACCCTAACGTTGAAGAGTTCTTGCAACAGCAGGACACAGCCGTCATTTACCCGGAGGCACCGGAGGAGGACCAGAGGCAGGGCACGCCGGAAGCCAGCGGTCATGATGAAAACGGTAACTGAGCCTCCGCAGTGCACTCCTTCTCCCTCTAGCTCCTGCTCTCCCTCTCCTCCTCCCTCTCCTCCTCCTCCTCCTCCTCCCTCCTTTCCCTTTTTCACTATTCCTTTGGCAAGCAAAACATGGATGCATAGCTAAATTGTACTAATAAACTTAATTACAAAAAACATGGTTGTATGGTTCAAAGCATACAGGTTTGGAAATAATAGTTTTTACATATCTAATTTAGTCTACTCTGATGGTGAGCAGTTGGTGTATGAATACAATAAAAACATGTTGAGATTGATCAGAAGAGAATGTTATTCTGCCTCTCCAAGCATAATAAACAGTTGAAAATAGCATGTTCCCATAAGAAATGTTATGCAAGATCTCAACCAAGACTAGTAAGATACTTAAAATGTTTTAAGAATTTGTGAATTTCTAATACCCTGTTATGGTTTGCATCTGGATGTCTCCCCAGAGCCTCATGCAGTCATGGGGTGGTCTTCTAGAGTTTATGAGTGATCCATGGTCCAACGCTGGGGTTATGTGTGTGAGCGCTACACCTGCCCTGGGGTGGCGGGTAGGTTGCATGTAATGTAAGGGAGGGAAAGAGGATGCTTGCCGCCACTCCTACCCTTGTGCGCTTGCTGCTTTTGCTGTTTTCTGCCGCCATGGACAGTTGCCTTCTGCCATGTGCCACCTGCCTTGAAGCCAGCTGATTAAGCTAAATAAACCTTTCCTTCCTTAATTCTGGGCGTCAAGTGTTTTGTCTCAGCAACAAGAGAAAAGTAACTAAGACATACCCTAAATCTGGCTTTCTTTTCTCATGGTTCCCTGGTGTATGTATAGATTTAGCTTAGTGTTCAAATAATCAAATTTTTGGAGAAACTGAGGAATACTATATAAAATACAAAATAGACTCCATGACAAAGTCAACTTTTTCTTTTTTGTTATTAGTGCATACTAATTATACAGAATAATTTCTCTTCTACGAAAAAGAGAAACAAATTTCATTCTGAATGGATAGGATTTTCCAAAACCAAATTTACTACAAAGGCAGTAGGAATAAGACACTGTAGAATCATTTCCTCTAATGTACCAGTCACATTTTTAAAGAATGTAGATTATTGCCCCATAGGTCACTGCACATCAGCTACATCGTTAGTGTTCTGTCAGTCTATTCGCATGTTTGAAAAGTTCATGGTTATTGTCATTGTAATGCTGTAAACCCCTAACATAACGTGCTTTCATTTTTTGGTGGTTGCTTCTCTTAAAGAGAATACATCACCATTTCACTGGAAGAAGCAGAAGAAAATGAGAGGGAAATAGAAAATTTTAAAATATATGAGTATGTATATGTAAAACTTTAATATGATAACAACTTGTAAAAAGCCTTCATGAAAGAGAGGAATGAAGTCTAAAGCTATGTTCCATTACATACATCTAATAACGTTAAGCCTTACAAAATTAGTCTTTATAAATAAACTCAGTAAAATTTCATAGAAAATTAACATACAAAAACTAGGGAGCTAACTATTCTGAATTATTACAGTATCTGAATTATACAATATGTTGCTAATTGAGGTATTTACCACTTTCAGGTTTATAGTGTAATTTTATTAAAGACTAATAATGTATTCCAGTGTAGCTAGTGTCATGGCAACTTTACATTTAAAAAAATCATTGTCTATAGAAGCTCTTAATTTTTTAATTTATACTAGATTAAACATGCTTCCTTGCATGTCTCCTCATAAATTATATATAGGCAAACTGATTCCAGCAGGTTGAATAATCAAAAATTCTGAGTCAGTGGGGAACAAATAGAAAGGACTTGGCAGAAGTTTTATATTTTGAAGTATTAGCAGTCAGAAATATTGTATTATATATCAAAAGAAATCTCGAATATAAAAATTAAATGATTTTGTTGTGAAAAATAAGAATATTTACGGTCACAGATACTTACAGAAATTATAGTTCAAAAATGGTGAGATACAGGTTATTTAGTAGCTTTGAATTACTACCTAAGTATATTGTACTCATCTAAAAAACAACATTGCCCCTGCATGGTAAACCTTAATTATTAAAATATGAATTTTAATACATTCTTATATTTTTCAAAAAAAGTTTTTACTTGCCTTTTAAACCTTCTCATTCTGTTTATTATTCCAAATACTCAGTTTAACTTTTTATTGTTTTATGCCAGTGACCTAAAAACATACCTTCATTTCTTATGTGAATTTTCACATGAAAACGTAGTGAATACTGATTAATGAAAATAATAACTTGCAAGCCAGGTGCATAGCTCAGCAGCACAGCACCTGCCTGGCAAGTGCCAAGGTCCTGAGTTTGATTCCTGGTACCAAAGAAGAAAATAACAACTTGCTATTAAAATGTCATGGGCAACCTGTCACTGTGCCAAATTTTAACGTTTTGTTACTTACATGGATTAATCGTGAAGACAAAGGAGAAAGTGGAACCCAACGAGAGCAGACAGCCCTGACACCAGAGCGGGAGCATCTTGATTAAAGGAATCTTGTGCCATTGAGGTGCCACTAACAAAGCCACCACCATGCTGGACTCTGGCACGTGCTGTTGTAACGACCTAAATCAGTGAGACTTCTCATTGGCCTGTAGAAGCAGGAAATTGGTATTGGACAAAACTTCGTATGACTTCCTCCCCAAACATGGTCTTTCGAAACCCCTCTAGTTCAGTTGGCCTTGCTAGCTAGTAACAAAAGATACTACCATAAATTTTGGATCTTTGGGTGTTTTATTTATATATTTGTGGCATGTTTTGATATATTTGAGTAGCTGTTTAGAGCTCAGCCATTCGTTCTATGATTTGAAGACTGGTGTTTGAGCAAGATGTTTAATTTATATGGGCTTGAATTCCAGTATGTGTATGGAGCACTTAGAGATACCTTTGCTTCTGAAAGTTACATATATGCAGAAAAAACGATGCAGTAAGTTTGTCTCTGTTTTGATAGGGGAAAGAACATGAAGCGTCGTGTCTAGGAGGTGTTTGTCCAGCCCGTCGCCCTCTCTGTCTCTGTCTCCTCACACACACACACTTTTTGGCCACATCTAATTGGGGGAAATTCAGAAACAGTCTGTGTACTGCCCACTACCTTTTCAAATTCGTAAGAACAAACATTAAATAAATGATGATACACTCTTACCAGTAGGAAGATTCTGTTGTATAGTTCCTCCTTTAACATGTATACATTTGCAAAATATAACCTACATCCCAACTTTTTGTTTCCTTGTCCAGTTAACCATAGAACTTTCGAAGGTCATCCTGTTTGAATCCAACTTCATCCTTCACTGACCATGTGACTTTTGAGATGATTTAGCCTTTCCGAGCCTCCTGGTTTCTCCTGTGAAAAATGGAGATGAATATCATTACATTGTTTTGAGGATCAAGTGTAAAGTGAATAGCGTAATATCTGTCACCTAGCATAGGGACTTAGTGACAACTTCGGTAGTGTTTTCTGAATGTCTTGAGTTTATGATATGTAATCTCTTTTGCAGGGACGCCAGATGCATTCTCGCAGTTGCTCACCTGCCCATATTGTGATAGAGGCTATAAACGCTTTACCTCTTTGAAAGAACACATTAAATATCGCCATGAAAAAAATGAAGATAACTTTAGTTGCTCCCTGTGCAGTTACACCTTTGCATATAGAACCCAGCTTGAACGTCACATGACGTCACATAAGTCAGGAAGAGATCAAGTAAGTGAAATGACCAGGAATTCGCTGACTCCACATTTTGGAAATGTAACTCTTAAAGGCAAGGATTTTGGTATACTGAAGAGTTAAAAGGATATGGTAGACACTGTCTTATTTGTAGTCTTATAAAAATGAAAAATGAGGTGGGTGTGGTGGCACATACCTGTAATCCCAGCACATGGGAGGCTGAGACAGGAGGATCGTTGCGAGTTGAAGACCAGCCTGGGCTACAAGGTGAGCTCAAGGCCAGCCTGAGCTGCACAGCAAGACCTGGTCTCAAAAAAAAATGAAAGTGATTAGTTACACTTTTTCTTTTTCAGGTAATGTACTTTCTGTTTTGATTTGATTATTTTGCTTATCCCATAATAGATATTATTCCAAATTTAGAAAATTTCAAATTGCATTCTACTGAAATGTTCACTGTGACAAAATACTGGTTACAAAAATCACAAGACTTAGTACTAACCAAATTGAGAAAGCAATTTTTTAAAAAATAGTTACCTTTGACCCAATGACTGCTTTATTTAGGCTCAGTATAAGCTACTATACTTTTCTCTTTGCTGTTGTAAAGGAAGCTGCCTTCTTTAAGAATCTTACTTTTGGCATCAGCTTTCAAATGGCTTAGTCTGTGCCCCATCTCCTAGCAGTACACATGAAGGGTATTTTGTAACGAGAAGTTACATTAAAATTCTTGACTCTATATTGAGATAAAGGAGTTTAGCAATTGTCCTTTCTTATAAATTCCTAATAACTGCCAGCTAGCAACAAATCAATACTGATTTAACTCTGTCAGACAAATAGTAGGTCACACAGGGTGTGTGTTGGGGCTGGGACCCGTGTCCAGGTTCTTGTGTCAGAGGGTGATGAATGCCTGCACGATGATTTGTGGGAATGCTGCCTTGTGTAAGTACCTAACGTAAGTCACGGTCCTACAGAGAACCGGCTAGACCCTTGCCGAGGAGGCTGCCTAAACCAGACAAAAAAGTAGAACAGAAAGGGACGTTTCCTCAGGACTCTGGCACTAACACTCACACAAGAGCAAGGTGGGGGTGGGGAGTGGCAGTAAGGAAGGGCAGGACCAGGACTCCAGCCTCGGCCCAGTGGGTACGTCCCTGAGGGAGCCCTGGCCAGGGAGACCCAGCGGAGGAAGCGGGCAGGAGGGGCCGCGGCAACAGAGGCCACCTCCTCCCCTGCGCGCAGTGCCGCTTGTGCGTCCTGCGTGAGCGCACGCCGACGGCCATTCATTGTGCGTCCTGCGTGAGCGCACGCGGACGGCCCGGGAATGGCCGCGGCTCGCAGGGCCTCGCAGGCCGACCCCCTGCGGCTCTCAGCACGTCCTCCCTGCGCTAGGGCCCTGTAAAGGAAAGGACGTACAGTGACAGCAGAAGGTGCTGTTAAAAACCACTGAAATCTCGTGATGATGAAGACCGCTCCCTCGGTGATGAAGTAGATTTTTATATACAGGGGGTGATTGCAGTAATCCCCCTCTTCAAACACGTTTATCCCATGGTGGTTGACACGTTCTGAAGGGCTTCAGGAAGTCCTTTTTGTGGGTGTCTTCATTAGGTGTGATCAAACTTTCAGAGGATGTTTCTGCCACGTACCATCTCACTGAAAGGCAGGCGCATAAAAACATTATAATATGTTTTCATGCAACTTTTTCACTGGATCTGGCACCGTGTGACTTCTGGTTCTTCTGCAAAGACAAAATGATCATTAAAGGTAAAGACGTGTTTGAATCAGTTCAGCACGTGGAGGCAGCAGGACAGCACAACCCATGGCATGTACTTCCAGAGCTGCTTCAGAATGGTGGGATATGGGGGTCTGAGGGTTTTCAGTTCTTTATATGCTCTAGATAGAAGTCTTTTGTCTGAGGGACAGTTAGCTAAAATGTGTGCCCACTCTGTGGGTTGTCTTTTCACTCTGTTGGGGATTTCTTTTGAAGTACAAAAGCTTTTTAATAGGATAAGATCCCAGTTGTTGATTCTTTGAAGTGTTTCTCCGTGCAGTTTGGGTTGTGTTCATGAAGTCTTTGCCTAATGGATGTGACTTGAGTCTATACTCAAAAGTGAAATAAATCAGTCTCGCATGTGTAAACGTCATATTGTCTCCCTAGTATAAGAAGCTGAAAGAGTAAATAAGACCCAAAATGTACAGTAGATTTTGTGAAATGGGAAGAAAGTAGTAAGAGTAACTGGGGTGAGGGAAAGGAGAAAAGAAGGCACGGGAAAGGAAGAATAGATAAATACATATATATACACACACACAAAGGATAGTTAAGGTAAGTATACGACTAACTGCTATGAGCTCATTGAAAGGAAGGGTAATGCCTGTACTGCCTGATCAGTTTTCATGGCTGTATCTTACGTTATGAGCAACTACTTTGAAGGTAACAATGTGCAATGTACTGGACATTGCTGCTCTCCTGCAGTCTTGCTTTGAGATTTTAGACCATTGTTTTTATTGTTTATTTTTCTTTTTTAAAATAAAAAGTGATGGGATAAGTGGCTTGAAGCAAGGGGAACTAATGGCAATACAGTCATTTTTACTGTGATACAATTTTTAATATAAACACTAATTTTTTATCATACTTCATATAAACTGTGAGTCAGGAAGTCAGGAAGGAGCTGCAGTACATGTGGGAACCAGTAACGTGAGGAAATGTGTGTGAGAATCATGGAAACAATTAGCAAGACAGCAGATGAAAGGGTGGAATGTCTGTCTTGCTGGCCACTGAAAACCATACTGTGACTAAAGCCTAAGTGCATGTGTGTCTTATTAATTTATTCTTTCAATAAATATTTGAGTTTCTCTCACGCGTCAGACCCTGTTCTAGGTGATAAGGGAACAGCATGGAAAAGGCAAAGTCCTGACAAAGGTAGCACACATCAGTAGGTGATGTAAAACAAAGAAGTAAGAAACAGGTAGAATAAAGAAAAATAAGAGCAGGAAGACAGTGACGAAAGCTGCCAGTTCCTACAGAGACCTGAAATGTGACCTCCGACCTGAGCCCAGTGTGAAGTAAGCGTCATGGAGCACTGAGAGTGAGCTTTGCAGTCAGCGAATAGAGCGAATCTTTAAAAAGCCTGGAGTTAGAGGCCCGCCCGGGCGTGTCCCAGCAGCTGCCCGGAGGCCAATGTGAGTGAAGGGGAGAGGCAGTGAGACGACAGGCTGTGCGGCCATGTGAGGGAAGCCCTTAGGTAGGGCAGGATAAAGACTTCTACCCCAGAATGCAGGGGGAGCCCTTGAAGGACATCAGCGTTTGAAGTTTTTAAGGGAATGCGGTTGTATGGAGACTCTGAAGAGAGACGCGAGTGGAAGCAAGCAGACCGGTGAGAGTGTCGTGCTGTGCCCCAGGCACACGCGACAGTGAAGCACGTTGGTTTCAGTCCGTATCCATGGCTCCTGCTTGATTAGGGTTAGAAAAGAGAAGAGCTGCAAGGTTTATCACCTAAGCAATAAACAAACAAGGGTGCTATTCCAGAAAGACAGCAGACACCAAAGAGAGAGATGGCTTGCTGGAGCGGAGTTAAACTCCGTGTTGGTCACATTATGTTTCAGGTGTGTTGTCGGCCATGTGAGTGTGGAGGGCGGAGAGGTTAGGAAATACACCTGAGAGCTGTCACCATATATTTGGTACCTCGAGCCATGAGCTTGGGTGGCATAGGGCATGATACATAATACGATATTTATGGACTGAAGTCTCTTCTCTTCTTCCAAAAACACAGGAAGGGAAATTTCAGCTGGGGTGCCGTGAAGCAAGTGGTGCTTGAGTTAAGCCATTGAAGAATAGACAGCATCTTAATAGAAGGAAGGGTAAAGATACCCAGGGAATGAAAAATAGGTGCAAAGTACCACAAGGAAGTAGAGAGGAGCCGAATATGTGCAGAAGACTAAACCACTGAATGGCAGAGGCATGGGTTTCTTAGGGAGAAGTCCTGAGGGGCCGTCATGGGAACTGGGGCAGGACTCCGAATATTTGCTCAGTGATGATGGGGACCGTGTAGATTTCTAAGCAGGGGTTGGATACAAGGCAATTCAAGGAGTGTTCTTCTGACTCATCAGTGTGCAGAATAGATTTGAAAGATATAAAAATGAGACTTTGATAAGCCAGGTAGAAAGCTATTATAAAAATCCACATTTGACCCAAAATGATTAGATTAGAGTACATTTTGGAAATACCAAGCATATGAAGAGATAAGATGTAGTAGTGGAAAAGTTCAGCCCTTTCTTCTATTCAGGACCTTCTTCTGTTGAGTAACTGTGCTCTAGACAGATTATTCTTGGACTTGGTTTCTTTACCTGTAAATTGGAGTGTAGATAAGACAATCTCCAGTTGCTAGTAAAGTGTATATTGCTTTTTACTCAATACTGCGTTGCCTAATAAAGTGTGTCTCTAGTATTTTAAATTAAAAAGGGTAGATTTTTCTGTGTCAATTCTATCACCATTTTTTGTGGGGGGATAATTTAACTGTTACAGTTTTATGACTGGTACAGTTAGAGGCCTTTAAAACAAAACAGTTCTCAGACTCACTGAAAATATTTTTAACATGCAAATGTTCTTTATGTCTGAAGTTCTTTCGCTGTACAAATAAAACACCAATTCTTTCTTCCAGAGACATGTGACACAGTCTGGGGGTAATCGTAAATTCAAGTGCACTGAATGTGGAAAAGCTTTCAAATACAAACACCACCTAAAAGAGCACTTAAGAATTCACAGTGGTAAATATTTGTTTTCTTTCTCCATCTTGAATATTATAGCGTCTATGGTAAACTACTACATCATGTGACTTATACACATAATCAAAAGCTGCTTGTTTTTCTTTTAAAGACCAATATGGAGAAATTATTTTATTAGCATCTTAAACTTTGGCTGAAGTATATCAAATTGCTATGACATTCCAGATTTCCTAATCAGAGTCTAATAGAGCATGTTTTAACAGGTATAATCATTTTAGCTTTCTAATGAGTGTTAATTTCACTACCTATTTTGTGTAGAGGTGAAATTTGCAAAAGGAAATAAGGAGGTGAAGATAGTCTTTACATGAAAAAAAAATAGAACTCAAGAAAATCACAGAGGGGTGCTGAGTCAGCGAGCAAGGGAAGCGTAAGGGTAGAGAGCGCGCACACGTCGTCCTCAACTTCCTAGCCCGTGTCATTTTCTACATAATTAATTACACAGTGAATATGCGTGATAGCATGATTAGAAACACGATAAACAATGAAGGCTATCTTTGTATTTCTTTCAAGATTCTACTTAAACAAAACTTAGAAAAAAAAAGCTAATAGCTTCCTACATTGTCCCCTGAAATCTGTTCATCTCCTGATCAATTTTGATCCTCTTTCAGTTTTAAATTATTTAAATGAAAAAACTATTAATGAGAAAAAGTGGATGTTTGTACATTGCTTATTACTTTGTGAAAATTGTTGTATCGACATTTACATTTCACAAACATCTTCCTGCCAGAAAGAACACTTTGATGGCTTTGTGAGCGCTGAGTGGAAGTATCTGTGGTGTGTGTTGGGGTTGTACTTCTCGAGGTTTTACTTTACTGCTCACTGAGGCTAGCCCCTGTGCTAGGTGTGCTGAAGTTGCCACTTGAAATGGTTCAAACCAAGGTTCTTAAAAAGCATTGTTTCCACCGAAGGGTGGTTTCTGAAAAGTGGAGGTGACCTTTTGCAGCCTGCACCCTATTTGTTAGTTCCTGTGCTGTGAAACAATTTTCATCAGTAATAAAATATCATAATCACCTACCTTTTGCTAAAAATGATTGAAGTTGTTAATAGAGGTATGGCTAATTCCAGAGAGTTTTAAAGGTGTTTAAATTAGGGTAAAAGGAAGAAAAATAAAATTTAGGGTAAGATTCATGTTATAGTTGTATGTAGAGTTGATTAAATATTTGGATAATACAAACTTCGGAAGCATAGATTATACCAAAAATTACAATACTGGTCTAGGAACAAGAGCGTGAAATTTAATTGCAAAATCCTGCATTGGTATTCAAAAATCATTCTCAATCACGTAGTACATTTGGGTGATTCAGACCTTAATATGAGCTAACTGTACTGCTACTAAACAACTGATGCAAACTTAGGCCAGATCATAAAACACAAAGCTCCTGTACCCTCCACTGTCCCATTAACTACGTGTTCATGTCTTATTCTTGAAGTTATCTAATATGAGGCTTGTGTGTCTAATATGACCTTTAAGACAACAGGTAAAACTTGATTCAGAATGATGTAAGAAAAATTAAGAGTATTTTTCCAGGTATTAAGTCTACAGAAAAGTTGGTCTTTGGAGCATCATAAAGAAGAGAGAGCAAAGTATAACTTAGGACCTCAGGAATATCATTGAAATAACACAGCAAAGAGTGTGATAGCATTTTCTAAGTCAGATTTTTTCATAGAGGACAACAGTATTTCATCAAAGTGCAATTTAAAGAAAGCATTCCTCCAGGGTGGCCACTTGAACACTGTCCAAGCCTACAGTTCTCTGATGCTCTCTCTGGTTTATGCCAAGGGAAGATTTCCAAGCAGGGCTACTCCAAGCGTCAGCTCAGGACTGGGGCCAGGCTACCAACCCTGAGTTACTGGTTCTTGAAGAGAACAGAATTGAAACTAAGCATTTAAAGACGATTTACCAAGACACTGCGTGACATTTCCCGTTATATTCTACAAAATATTAGTTAAGAGTGGACTGGAGTTCTAAAATTTTAGAAAGGCTTCTGGCTACTTTGGAAAATACTGTTCAGAGTGACTAGTAGTGGCTGAGCTGCGTATCCTGTAGGAACCTTCTGTGATTTTTCCTTCTCAGTTGGGCTTTTAAAAGGTGTGGAGGGTCAGGACTCAAACTTACGCTCGCTCTAACGCTGCCGTATTGTGGCTCTGCGCGGTTAGCCACGTTCTGCTGAGCCCTGTGCAGAATCTCGTGCTCAGTCACTCGGACTCTGCCTGTGGGAGTTACACTGTAACAGAGGCCACCACACCTTCAGCGGTGACACAGAGGACCTGCTCGTGGGCGAGGGTCCTCCTCAGAGCATAGTTTTTCATCACATAGCTTTAGTGAGTTTAGCCTGAAAAATATATATATCTGACCCAACCAAACTACCCGCCTCAGCCATTTAAAAATTTCTCATTCATATTATTTCTAACTTTGATTAGTGAAGCTTACTGATACAACCTCCAGATGAAATTAGTTGCAAACCTTAAACTGAGTAGATTAAATGATGGGGTAAAGCTATAACCCAAACAGTTACGAAATTAAAAACAATGAGTTTTCTAACTTAACAACGTTGGTTTTTGAATAATTATTCTGTAAACTTTCTTACTTGCAATGATAAAACATCAAGGTAATTCTGAATAGTCAGAATAATGAGAATGAGAATTTATTGAATATTTAACTGTAGGCACTTACCACAGTAGTTGTTTATGTACACTAACTTCTAAAGTCCTCAAATAATCCTACGAAGTAGTTTATATTATTTCCCTGTTGTGGAGAAAATGGAGGCTGAAGAGTTTAATTAACTTGCCCAGGTTCACTAGCTAGTACATGGCAGAAACGGGGCTCCAGTGGTGGCACCTGATCCCTGCCTTACCCGTTATTGCTGTTTGTAAAGATAAAACAGTCTGCATTATGAATGTTTATCTTCCTACCATCTCTGGGAAAATACTCATGTACCTCATCTAAAATGCTGTTAAGTAATTAAAATATCAAAAGAGATACAGTGGAACATATCCCTTGTTTTGTCCCCTTTGGACACTTACTAATGACATTTTGAGTATCGAATCCTATTCCAGGCATTCCACTGGAAAGATACTGATAAACTGACACTGATAGTCCAGAGGAGGGTTACAAGCAGGTAAGGTGCTCACAGCCATGCCCTGCGAGGAATGTTTGAATGCTTCTTAAAGATCACTGAAAGTTGTTCAGAGCATACTGGGAGTTGGCTGTCTGTGAGTTATATATGAGGTTGCTCCTGTGACTCAGATGTCTTCATCTGCACTCCACAGCACTGAGGCTTGCAAAGGTTAAGAAAATAGTATATGACAGAGTCAGAATTGGAACCCACATCCATGACCCCTGCAGACCTAGGCTGGACACCCTTCTATAGAACTATCCTACAGGCAGTTGGCCCCCATTACTAAGGAGTTTGAGCAGAGACTAATGTCGGAGATAATATAAAGTGAATCATCTGTTGGAAAAGAGGCTTCTAGGGGCTTCATAGATCCCTTTCTAGTGTCTCATTCTTCAAGTAACTATTTCTGAGGAAATCACTTATTTTTCAACTTTGCAGCATGGAACTTACATTATTCATGCATTCATCTTCTCGCTGCTGTCATTCTAATTCTCAAAAAGGAAGAATGTTTTGGCAATTCTGAGTAGGCAAATAAGTATCACACTTTGTAATCTGCGATTAGCCATCATTCCTCTAAAATGGCTGAGTGAGCATTTTTTAACCTGTGTTGTGATAGGGGCAAGGGATAAATGGCGAACAAGGTCCAGAAGTCCTCACCTTATTGGAGTGAGAGTCAGTAACCTATAAATTGTAAAAGTAATGAATGTAAACTTTAACTAAAATGAGAAAATAGGCTTCTATGAAAATACTTCATTTAGCTCAGTACTTCTCAAAACTGCCAAAGTCTCTCTGATGGTCAAGAGGAATAAATGCCGTGTGCCTCTGGGAAGCCTTCACAAACATTTCTTTGACATGTTTTTCCTGCCAGTTCACGCAGACATTGTATGTTATCCACCAGATCCCCGTCACTGAGGTTGAAATTCCAAGATGCTTTGCGTATCTCCTAGAACGTATCTATTGGAACCTATCTAGAAGATATCTAGAGGTGTGATACACATTCCAGCTTAGTGAGTCAGCAGTTATAGCAATACCTTATATTAAATTTTTCCTCCACTCAGAAACGTTTTTCCCCCCCAGTGAATCCATATTGATATGGACAGAGCATTTTTGACAATTAAGGATAGATAGTCATACTTGTAAAATCATGGGGGATCGTAGCTACTTTTCTTTCCTATAATACTACTTGCTTCTACAGGTGTTTGAGTAGAGTGAAATACTGAAAATTATATAGGTTTGTGTAATAGGATAAGAGATAATTATTCAAGAATAAGATTAAATTTTGGTATTTGAGAATTACGAAGTTAGAAAAGTTGGGAAAACTATTACATACGTATGCTGAGAAGATTGGTTAGGGCATGTAGTTAAGACTAAGATTTTAGGGGCTGGGGATTTAGCTCAGCAGTACAGTACCTGCCTGGCAAGCACAAGGTCGTGAGTTCAATTCCCAGTACTGAAAAAAAAAAAAAAAGACTCAGATTTTACTTGTGTTTATAATATTTATGTCATTTCTGAGTTTTAAAATGATTCTAAATAAAATTGTATCACAGGCATATGTAGTAACCTGGCTTTTTAAAAATTGATACTGCTTATTTCAGTAAAATATAGATACATAAAATTTGGACATAATAACTCAGTGAGTATATATTTTTTTTGTTTAGGAGAGAAGCCATATGAATGCCCAAACTGCAAGAAACGTTTTTCTCACTCTGGTTCCTATAGCTCACACATAAGCAGTAAGAAGTGTATCAGCTTGCTGCCTGTGAATGGGAGACCACGGACAGGACTCAAGGCATCGCAGTGTTCCTCGCCGTCTCTCTCAGCATCCCCAGGCAGTCCCACACGGCCACAGATACGGCAAAAACTAGAGAATAAACCCCTTCAAGAGCAACTCTCTGTAAACCAAATTAAAACTGAACCTGTGGATTATGAGTTCAAACCCATAGTGGTTGCTTCAGGAATCAACTGTTCAACCCCTTTACAAAATGGGGTTTTTAGTGGTGGTGGCCCATTGCAGGCCACCAGTTCTCCTCAGGGTGTGGTGCAGGCTGTTGTTCTGCCAACAGTTGGCTTGGTATCTCCCATAAGTATCAATTTAAGCGATATTCAGAATGTACTGAAAGTGGCAGTAGATGGTAATGTAATACGGCAAGTTCTGGAGAACAATCAAGCCAACCTTGCATCCAAAGAACAAGAAACAATCAGTGCTTCATCCATACAACAAGCTGGCCACTCTGTTATTTCAGCCATCAGTCTTCCTCTGGTTGATCAAGATGGAACAACCAAGATTATCATTAACTACAGTCTTGAGCAGCCTAGCCAACTTCAGGTTGTTCCTCAGAATTTAAAAAAAGAAAACCCAGGCCCTACAAACAGTTGCAAAAGTGAGAAGTTACCAGAAGATCTTACCGTTAAACCTGAGAAGGACAAAAGCTTTGAAGGGGGAGTGAATGATAACACTTGTCTTCTGTGTGATGATTGCCCAGGCGACCTTAATGCACTTCCAGAATTAAAGCGCTATGATGAAAAGCAGCCTGCCCAGCCGCCTCCACCCGCTGCCCCAGAAGCGGAGAAGTCAGAGTCCTCTGTTTCATCAGGTACTGGAGATGGCAGTTTGTCTCCCAATCAGCCACCTTTAAAGAACCTCTTGTCTCTCCTAAAAGCCTATTATGCTTTGAATGCACAACCAAGTGCAGAGGAGCTCTCAAAAATTGCTGATTCTGTAAACCTCCCGCTGGATGTAGTTAAAAAGTGGTTTGAAAAGATGCAAACTGGACAGATTTCAGTGCAGTCTTCTGAACCATCTTCTCCTGAACCAGGCAAAGTAAATACTCCTGCAAAGAACAATGATCAGCCACAGTCCACAAATGCAAATGAAGCCCAGGACAGCAGAGCAACTCTACAGAGTCCTCTGAAGACAACTCACTCTCCAGTTCTCCCGGTGGGCTCAGCCGCAGATGGTTCTAGAAGTAGTACGCCATCCCCATCTCCTCTGAACCTTTCCTCAGCCAGAAACACACAGGGCTATGCGTACCCAGCAGAGGGTGCACAGGAAGAGCCGCAGGTGGAACCTCTTGATCTTTCACTACCAAAGCAACAGGGAGAATTGTTGGAAAGATCGACTATCACTAGTGTTTACCAGAACAGTGTTTATTCTGTCCAAGAAGAGCCCTTGAACTTGTCTTGTGCAAAAAAGGAGCCACAAAAGGACAGTTGTGTCACAGACTCGGAGCCAGTTGTAAATGTGATCCCACCAAGTGCCAACCCCGTAAATATTGCTATACCCACAGTCGCTGCCCAGCTGCCCACAATTGTGGCCATTGCAGACCAGAACAGTGTTCCGTGCTTACGAGCACTAGCTGCCAATAAGCAAACTATTCTGATTCCCCAGGTGGCTTATGCGTACTCGACCACAGTCAGCCCCGCGGTCCAGGAAGCCCCCCTCAAAGTGATCCAGCCAAATGGAAATCAGGTAAAAACACGCCCACGCATTTGTAAAATGCTAGCTTGACTAATTCAGTTAAAATTTTTAATTAAAAATTCTCAGTCACTGTAGGATCAGCATCATTGTTAAAAACTCATATTTAAAAGTAATAGACCAGGGTAAAGTTTGTTTTTGAGACAGGATCTCACTTTGTAGCATAGGCTGGCGTTAAATTCACTGTGTAGCCCAGGGTGGCCTCAAACTCATAGTAATCCTCCAGCCTCAGCCTCCCAAGTGCTGGGATTACAGGTGTGCACCAGGATAAAATGGAAACAAAGCTTTTGTAAATAAGGAGGGGAAGAGGGGTTGAAGGGAGAGGGGAGGAGATTGAGAAAAAAAAGAGGAATCAGCATATATACAGGTACAAATTCCCTATGCAAATATGATCATTATGTATATCTAAATTGTATAAGTAAATTTAATAATAAGTAAATAAATGGAATATATAAATGTTTGCTTTAGCTTTTGTGACGTTTCTTCAAGGTATTAGCGTCAACTAAAGTTTAAAGTGTTACTCTGCTGTGTAAAAAGATGTATATGTTTCATAGATACCTATCCGAAGTTAGAAACAAAAAAGGAAAGAAAAATTGGGTACTCATTATTTGCATTTCTGTTCTTACATAGTTAAATTCCTCCAAATTAATAAGTTTATGCTCTGATTATGTTCATTAACAAACAAAAATATATTCCCCTTTACAAGTTCACACCGGACAGACTCAGCTACCACTTTTTTTGTACTAGCACCTCAGTTTATAAAAGGCTTTAGTGAAATAAGAGGTATCCATAAAACTCATCTAGTCAATTGATCATTTTATAAACTATGAATAAAGAGGTTACAGTCATAATTAATATATGAGGGAAATGGCTATGAATTCCTCTTTAACTTTCTGTAAACTAGGCTTTCAGATACAGCGGTGTTATGTAGGTATTTTGTCTCATTGTCCAGGATTTTTTCATGTCACTCACCTTGATTTCTGTCTGCCTTTTTCCCCATAATTTTCTGATTGAGGGGCTGGGGATTTTAGCTCAGCGGCAAAGCGCTTGCCTGGCAAGCGCAAGGTCGTGAGTTCGATTCCTGGTACCGGAAGAAAAGACCAAAAAAAAAAAAAAATTCTGATTGAGTGAAATGACTATAAGAAATTAATATTTGATCTTTAAAGCAAGTATTTGTTATAAAAGGTACCAACTGTAATATCAGTGTCCCGCTCACATATGTATTTGTTGCTTTTATTTTCCCTTAGGGTGACTACTGATTGAGTTCCTGAAATTACGATTACTCTTTAAAAAGCTTTCACATGACCAGTGAATTCATCTTAGTTTTCAGTGTGTGGAACGCTTGGCATGCTTTTGAATATAAAAAGAGCCACTTTTAACTCCACATAATCATGTGACTAGATCAGATGTGAGGAAAGCAGAGCTCCCTCCGCACCCATGGCAGCACACAAATGACCCAGATAAACGACTGCATCTGCCCTGCCTTCAAAAGCCAGAAGAGATCTGGGAAACTTTGAACTTGTAGGAAATTTGTAGGTTTAGAGGCAATGGGATGGAAGACTCCAGAAAAGGGCACAGAGAACGGAGCTGTCCTAGTTCTGAACAGGCTCCAGGCAGTAGTCTGCCTACAAGCGAGCCTCCTGCCACGTTACTCCGCCGAGCCTGCCTGAAATTTTATTCTGCTGGCCTTAGAGGTCCCTTTCGACAAAGGCTACTGTTTGAGCACATAGACCCTCCCTGGTGTTGCTCATCTGCACCGGAGAATGTGTAGAGCACAGCTCTTCCCAAGGGGACCACAGAGGCTGGTTCAAAGGCTTCAGAAGTTCTGAAAAGTGCAATTTAAAGACCACTTTTTAAAAACTGAATCTTAATTTTTGGATAGTTAAAGCCAGAATGAAAAACAAAGGTAAATAATGCAGTTAGAAATTAGTGATTAATTAGCAAACTGTTACGTCACAACTTTCTGCAGATATGTCATAAGCCATGTAAATTTTGTTGCTGCACATTTGACATTCTTTTTGATGTCCCTTCTTTTCTTTACCAGTGGAGCGTGTGTTCACTATAGCTTTGGCTATTTCATCTGTACCACGCTGTATCAGCTTCAGCCTGCTGTCTGGCCCTGCCTTTGAAGCCTGTGTGCGTAGATGAGCCTCGTGCTTGTTGTAGGCAGGTTGTTGGAAGTAGAAACCAAAGTTTTAAACCATACTTTGTTTACATGTGTTGTTTATCTTTTAATTGGACATTCAATTTAATTTTAATTTGAACTCTTTTTTTCTCTAGGACGAAAGGCAAGACACTAGCTCAGAAGGAGTATCCAATGTGGAAGATCAGAATGACTCTGATTCTACACCACCTAAAAAGAAAATGCGGAAGACAGAAAACGGAATGTATGCTTGTGACTTGTGTGATAAGATATTTCAGAAGAGTAGCTCATTATTAAGACATAAATACGAACACACAGGTCAGTGAACACAAGGTCCTTTTTGAAAGTGCCTGTGATATGATTTGATGTGCTAAAAATGCTAAATTAAAAAACTAAAGCTCTTAGAAGTTGTTTTTCACTTACTAAATTTTGTCACTTACCTGTCTTCCCACTTCTGTGTAGTATTTCAGCTCTGTGCCCTTTTGAGGGGGGTTGCTTTTTCTCTTCCTTCAATAACTTAATTATTTAAACTGGCACCACATTTATTCTGTCCACATGTATTTAATAAAGTTTATACTATATTAATAAAAACATAGGCCCAGTAGGAAGAAGCTGTAGAAGACAGGCTTCACAGAAGAAAAAGCTGCTTCATAGTCGTAGTTTGCTGTCCTGCAGGTCATGGAGCCTGTATTAGTCACCTGTCTGTCAACAGGACAAAATGCTTGACTGCTACAACTTAAACCAGGAGAGGGTTATTTTGGTTCATGGTTTCAGAGGGTTCCATCCATGATGGGCTGGCTCCAAGCCAGAAGCACCATGGCGGAAGAGCATAGCAGAGGAAACTGAATACTCAACCCGTGATGTCCAAGAAGCAGAGAAAGAGAAGGAGCCAGCATAGGTGCACCCTTCCTGGTCACATCCCAGCGACCACCTCTTCTGACCAGGACCTACCATGTAACAGCACGTTCAGCTGTAAACTCAGCCACGGAGGAATCCGCTGATGAATAGAGCGCCCCCAGGATCCAGTCACTTCCAAAAGCCCCACCCCCAAACACATGAGACTTGCAAGGGCCCTGTTAGATCTAAGCCCTGAAGTTCCTTGGCACTTGCAGATTTCAGGCAGATGTTTTGTATTAGACAAACAACCTCTGCCTGGAAGTTACACTAGAAAGTTCTAAGATCTCTTCTAACTCTGAGATTCTGTAATTAGTCCACAAAACGTGTACTTCTGAGGCCGACTCAAAGATGGGCAGACGGTGGCTCAGGGATCTGCTGCGCTGCTCTGCTTGTTTTCTTACGGCCTGTGAGCTAAGAACATTGCTTTATTTTTTTAGGGCTGGAAAAAGATGAAAATAATATTTATGATGCGTGAAAACTATTTAAGAAACACAGCCCTGCCCTTTGGTTGTTGTCTGGGGCCACTTTACTGTAGTTGTAGCTGGCAGAGCATGGGTCGTTCTGGTGGAGGCCATTTGGCCAGCCAACGGAAACCTTCACTGTCTGGCTTCTACAGAGGGCATTTGCCAACCTGACTGCATCTGTGCAGTGCAGTGCCGGTGAGCTGCAACAACCGATGCCCTGCAGAATGGAGGAAGCCCTGCCCTGTAGGGTTTGTAGATTTCTGTGGCCTGACTCCCACCATGGCCGATTGCAAGCTCAGGTCGGCTTTCAGCCAGCCTGCAGAATCCCCGACAATCAGCTGTAGACACTTCTAGCCGATGACAGCACACGGGTTACAGTCGGAGGGGCTGGAGTGTCCTGAGCTCTTCAGTCTCCGTCACGCTTGCGTGCTCCACGGTCTCTCCAGCTATGTATCCATATTTCTCTCTCATGTTCTCATCAACTACATTCATTCATTCACTTTAGCGAGAAAAGATACAGAGAACTATTTTCCCTTCTTTATCTGTAGATTCAAAGATACATGCAGTGATATGTGAGCAGCTCTTAGAGTTAAAAACCAGTGTATGAGAGCAAGCCACACCTATCCAAACAAGTCCCTTAAAATACATCCCTCTAGTTGTTTTGAGACCTAAGGATTATCCGAAAATACCCTGCTTTGGACAAGAGCTAAATATTAGCAAATAGCAGATATGTATGAAAATATAGTGTCCGTAAAACTAAGTCACTTCTGCATTTGTTAGTGTTGCCTGCTTGATGGCACTGAGCTTGGACGGGCCCGGTCCTGATTATGACTCAGTTTTGTTGGGTGGGAGCGTTTCTCTCGCCCGTGCATTCTCAGTAGTGGCCAAGCTGTCCTCGAGGAGCAGCGCTTGTTTCTTGGTGGGGGCTGGGTACATAATACTCCATGGTTTTCTTAAGAACCTCAGTATATAAACTCCGTGTATTTGAGTTTTGTCATATATAAACCATAGAGAGGACATTAAAACTTATTAGAGGCAGGGGAAATAATGTGTCTGAAAAAATGTCTAAAAGGGTCCTTAAGGGCAATAAGTTGAGAAACATTTCTGTTCCTTCCTTACCTTTGGTGTGTACACTGCCAAATATCAGAGCTTCACTATTTTATGATCCAGCTTATTGTGATGCATGTATGTCTGGCATTTCAGATTTATATGGTTTACATTGGCCTTCTCATCTGCAGAGCAGATTATATAACACTAAATTTCCTGTTATAGGTAACAAACTGCATTCTCCTACTACAGTCCATGACAGTGTAACCCTACCCTTTCCACAATCTAAAGTGTCCCTAGCAGTTACAAGAACTTTATTTACTTAATATCATCATTTTATTTCATAGGTGTGTTCTTACCTTACAGGTAAAAGACCTCATGAGTGTGGGATCTGTAAAAAGGCATTTAAGCACAAACATCACTTGATTGAACACATGCGGTTACACTCTGGAGAAAAGCCCTATCAGTGTGACAAGTGTGGAAAGCGCTTCTCACACTCTGGATCTTACTCTCAGCACATGAATCACCGCTACTCCTATTGCAAGAGAGAAGCAGAAGAAAGAGACAGCACCGAGCAGGATGAGGCCGGGCCAGAAGTGCTGGCAAATGAGCATGTTGGTGCAAGGGCGTCTCCCTCCCAGGTCGACTCAGACGAGAGAGAGAGCTTGACAAGGGAAGAGGATGAAGACAGTGAAAAGGAGGAGGAGGAGGAGGAAGACAAAGAGATAGAAGAATTGCAGGAAGAAAAGGAATGTGAAAAACCACAAGGGGATGAGGAAGAGGAGGAAGAGGAAGAAGAAGGAGATGAAGAAGAGGCAGAAGAGGCAGAGGATGAGGGAGAAGCAGCAAAACCTGACAGTCCGATGAAGGATGCTGGAGCTGTAAGTCAGGGACACAGCTTAGAGCAAAAAGTAAGCGAGAGCAGTGAGCAGGTGTCAGAAGAAAAAACAAACGAAGCCTAATAGTTTTTCTAGAAAGAAAATAAATCCTAATTGGTAATGAAGTTTGTTCTATATTATCCATGCTTTTCATGGAAGCACAGTAACTGTATGCTGTGATTCCTGCTCACTACTGTGTAAAGTGAAAACTCCAAAAAAAAAAATACAAAATACAAAAAACATTCACAAAAAAAAATTCCGGGTGTGCCTGAATCACAGACCTAGTAATTTTTCATGCAGTTTTCAAAGTTAGGAGCAAGTTTGTAACATGAAGCAGATTAGAAAACTTTAATGACTCAGAAAGCAAAGATTTAATAGGTTACAGGAAACTGATTATTAGACCACTTCTGGCATTGTTTCATTTTATCAGTATTATCACTCTTACGTTGGTTTATTCTTGTGGTGTACAATTGGGAGAAATTTTATAATTTTTTTAGTAAACATATGTTTAAAGCTAAAGCGAAATCCACTTCAGTATTTTATTATGTTTTTTTTTAATGTGAGAACTTCTGCACTACAAAATTCCCTTCAAGAGAAGTATAATAAAGTTCCAAACCATGCTACTACCTTTTATAAATTCAATCCAGAAGGTAGTCGTTTCTAGTACTTAGATGTCATAGTAGAGAATATTATCATTTAAAGTGTATCGTTAGCCTTAAGGAAGCAGCTGATAGAAGAACTGAAGTTTCCTACTCATGTGATTTTAAACGGAGTTCAGAAGATTGTTCTTGAGTTCTGACTGCAGGGACTAACAGTATTGATACTGGTAAGGGCAGCAGAGTCGTCAGAATCAGTGTTTGTGATTGTGTTTGAGTATGTGGTAAAAATATGAAGGATATGAAATGAAGCTTTGTATCTCCTTTGGCCTTAAGCAAGACCTGTGTGCTGTAAGTGCCATTTCTCAGTATTTTCAAGGCTCTAACGCGCCTTCGTTCAGTGTGAGGCCTACAATAACTAGCATTTGTCGGTTTGTTTGTCCTGTCAAAATGCCCAAATAAAACCGAAAACCTCTGACTCTGTCAGAGAAACGAAAACACTGGGACATTTCATCCTTTAATTCCTCAGTGCTCATGTTGTGTTAATTGACTTTCAGAATTTCTCTACAGAAACAAAAGGGAAATTTTCTAATCTGCTTTATCCATGTATTTGCATTTCAGCCATGGACATGCCATTATTATTTGGCTCATAACTGTTTCCAAATGTTAGTTATTATGGACCCAACTTATTAACAACATTAGCTGATTTTTACCTATCAGTATTATTTTATTTCTTTTAGTTTATAGATCTGTGCAACATTTTTGTACTGTACGTCTTCAAACCTGGCAGTATTAATACCCTTCTTACTGACATTGTACTTTTAGTTTTAGAAAACTTTTATATTTATGTGTCTTATTTTTATATTTCTTTATTTATTACACAGTGTAGTGTATAATACTGTAGTTTGTATTAATACAATAATATATTTTAGTATGAAAATTTGGAAAGTTGATAAGATTTAGAGATGCAATTGGTTCTCTTGCATTGAGATTTGATTTAAGTGTTATGTTGACATTTATACTCGCCTTGGACTGTAGAACAGAATTTAAATGGGAATGTATTAGTTTTACAACTACAATCAAGTCATTTTACCTTTTCCCAGTTTTTAATATAAAACTCTTAAATTTTGAAATTCACTGTGTGACTAATAGCATGATGCTCTGCAGTTTTATTAAGAGATTAGCCTAACCATAAAACTCATTTCCTTAGCAAGCCAAATTAGGACTACCTTATGTAAACAGTGTTGGGAACAATGTCTAACATTTTGTGCCAATTTGTTCCTGTATTCATGTATGTAAGTTACCAACCTGACTCTTCATTTTTAAGTTCCTTGTTACACCATGGTCATTTTCTAGTTTTTTACCAGACTCCCCATCTCACAATAAAATGCATCAACAAGCCTGACCTCCTGTCATTCTTTCAAGCATCATCAAGATTGTCTTTGGAAAGCTCTCTGTGAAATGCGTATCACACCGTTATCCTGCACTTACCTCATCTTGGGCTGAGCTTGGGTAACCCTGGCGTTTCAGACATTGCACCTGAGTTGTGAGGCTTTTGTGTCCAGGTGTTTCTAGAGAGCTGGGAGGGACCCCTGACGTCCTCCTCTGCAGGCTGTCCTCTTTCCTTCCTGAAACGCTTGCCCCCAGCCCCTGCTGGCCCTGTGGTTTCTTACCGCTAGCACACCTCAGGGTCCTCTGGGGCTGGACGCCTCTCTTCTGTGTGCCCACACGCCTTGCGGCTTTCCAGTCCCGTGTCCTCTACCGTGGCTCGTATTCCTTCCCACTGGCAACAGGGACCGCCTCTGCCGGTCACTCACTTGTCACTGTCCGCCAGTGTGCCCAGCACCGGTTGGTACAACAGAGGCTTACGTGCAGAAAATAGGATCCGCGTGCTTTCGGAGCTCAGCTGTGCTTTGCTTCCTATCTCCGAAGATACGTTAAATGATTCCAGTAATGTAATGATTTTCTTATTAAGGTTTTACTAAGTAGTAGGTGTAGTAGACATAAATTATTCTTGTACTGTTGCCTTCCTGTTAGGACTTGTTGAGAATTTGTTTCTAAGTGTCTTCCTGTTTTCATTCAAGGCTGACTGCCTCCAGTGGGAGCAGCAGAGCGGATCCTATCGGGCACTCTTCGTTTAGATCCACTCCCTTTTTAGGGTCCCACACCCCATGGTGACTTATTGTCCTGCTGCCTGACTTCCTGTCACTAAAACCAGCTTCTGCAACGAACAGTTTCTGTTAGGAAATAAGAATAAGCCACCCTGATCAGGAGGTGTCCACGCTGTGATGACTGTAGTATAAACTCAGAGGACAGTGCTTGAGGCATACAGGAAGTAGCCAGTAAAGAAATTCAGACATTATCAGAGACTTTTAAAAGCAAAATACGTGTGGATCCTTCTCAGTATGTAACTAACAGCACAAGTCATGTAACTAATAGCAGTAGTACCACCTTTATTTATTATTTATTAGTTAGTTATTAGTTATTGGTGCCATATACAAGTGTTCTGCTACCATTGTCAAAACTGGTTTTTCAAAAAAGCCTTAAAATACAAATTAAAGCCATGTGCCCATAAACACATATAATAAGTAATAGAACGAGGATTTTAGCACGGGGCTCCCTGACTCTGAGGTCCATACTCTTTTAGCCCACGTTGCTTCTGATGTCAAAGTTTACACTCTACATTTCGACTCAAGCCCAACCTTAAAGGATAGGAATAGAAAATATCTATAATACTGTGGTGGAAAGTGGGGCGTGAGCCTTTTCGTATCTGTGTGCAAACTTAAAAACAACTTTGAAAAGAATACTGCTAAAGTACAGTGATTAAACTGACATGAAAATGTAATTTCAGGACATATTCACCTCTTAAGATAAATGGAAGGATGTGTTAAAATAATTACAAGATGACTTTGTCTCTGGCCAGAAAACACACAGCGGAACCCATAGAATCCCTTCTATTCCACTGAACAAAACTACATTGTATTTAACTACAACCAAAATACACATTTTTAATAATTCATGGGACATTCATGAAGGTAAACCTTAACATGGGCTATAGCACAACCTGCAGACTTAAAAGGATGCCCAGAAGTTTCCTCTGACTACAGAAGAACTATGCTAGAAATTAGTAATGGACATAGACTTAGAAGATTCTTCAAGTTACTTAAAAATAACACATTAAGTAGTCCATGGGCACTGAAAAAAAGATGATAAAATATGAACTAAATAAAAATGCCCAGTATCAAAACTCATAACATGCAGCTAAAATTGTGTATTTAAAAATGTAAAGCGTTAAACCCTTAACTCAGTTGTCCAGGCTTCTATCTTAAGGAACTAGGGGGAAGCAGTAAAAGCCAAACCAGGCAGGAGGGAGGTGCTAACAGAAAAGAGAAATCAAAGGCAGAGAAGAGAGTAACTCAGAGAAAGCTGGACCTGATTCTTTTTTAAAAAAATTTAATAAAACATAGACTTGTATCCAGACCAAGGAAAAAAGACAAAAATTACTATCAAAAAAGAAGACATCTTTGCAGATTTTAATAAAAGGATAAGGAAATAATAACTTTATGCCAATAAAAGTTCGACAATTTAAATGAAAATTACACATTTCTTGAAACACCCAAACTACCAAAATTCACAAATAGCCCAGCCAGTATAGTCCAGTGTCAAATTAAATTTCTAGGTAAAAATGTTCCCACAAAGAAAATCTCAATTCCTGATGGCTCCACTGGTGAATTCTACAAATATTTAAGAAGTACTTTGTATCAGTTCTACACAACTCATCCATAAAACAGAGGAGAAATGTTACCCAAAACCAACAAAGCCATTACAAGAAGCAAAACTACACCTTAATATTCCTTATAAAAATAGATGCAAAAATGTGACATGTATAGGAAGTTAATTAGAGCAGTTTATCAAAAGGAAAATATGGGATCCAAGGATTTCAAGATTCATTGAATATTCAAAAATCATTCAGGATAATGCACTGCATTTACAGAGTAAAATGGAAAAAATCTCACTAAATATATAAGAAGTAAGGAGAATACCCAACAGTAAGTCATAAAAATGATCAGCAATCTAGGAACAGATTAACCTCCTCAACCCAGTAAAAAGCATTTACAAAAACCCCACAGTGAATACTCCTCATGAAAGATTAGGTGCTTTACAGACTTAGGAGCAAGGCAAGAATATAAACTCTTGTACTTTTATTAAACACGAAGCCAGGATCTCACCTGTTCATGACAAAAATAAATGAAAGGCATACAGATTGGGACAAAAAAACGAAATCTGCCTTTATTTGCGGGCAACGTTGTTATCTGTGTAGAAAACAAGGTATGAGGGAGGACGAGAAAAGGTGTAAGGTTGCAGGACACAAAGTCATGCAAAAAGTTAATACCTTAATAGTAATAAAGAGAAATTTATACATTAAAAGCAGTGGCATCAAATATATGAAATATATACAGATAATTTAACAAAATTTAAACAAAACCTGTGCACACAAAACTACAACACCTTGCTGAGAGAAATTAAAGATGCAAAGCAAACGGAGAGAGATTCCATGTTCCTGGATCAGAAAACTATCATTGTGGTAGCAGTTCTCCAAATGTATCCACTGGGTTTCAGGGCAATTACAATCAAAATTCTTAGCCATATAGTTTTTGAAACAGACTGATGCTACATTTGTATGAAAATACAAAGAACTTCAAATGGGCAAATAGTTTTGGAAAAGAACATAGTTGAAGGACATACGTGGTTGCTAGAGTAATTCTTACAAAACTACCGTAGTGAAAACAGTTAACGCGGAGCAGGAGACTAGGTGTGCAGGTCAAGAAACGAATTGAGAGCTTAACATGCACACAACTGATTTCTGCCAGTGGTGCCAAGGTAAAATGATAACTGCTCAAAACTGCTGAAACAGGCGCGGAAAATCAACCTGCTCTGTACCTGACTCCATATATAGAAATTGGTTCAAAATGGATTATAGACCTAAAAATAAGAAACAAATTTATAAAACACAAGCACGAGAAATTCTTTATGACCTTGGGTTAGGCAAGGATTCCCTGAATAAGACAATAAAATATGAATCACAGAAGAAAAGGATTGATGGGATGGACTTCACCAAAATTTAAAATTTTTATTCTTCAAAACATAACCAAATATGGTGGCCCACACCTATAATCCCAGCACTCTGGGAGGCTGAGGCAGGAGGATCATGAGTTCAAGGACAAGCCTGGCCAATTTAGTGAGACCCTGTCTCAAAACTATGAAAGGGCTCACCAGGTAGCTCAGTGGTAGAATACTCTTGAGTTTTATCACCAGTGCAAAGGAAAACTAAAAAGATTATTTTTAAAAAAATTAAAAGACTGAGTAGAATGTTTGTAAAATATACCTCAGAAAAAATTACATGTCTGTACAAAAACCTACACGTGACTACTCATAGCTGCATTATTTATAATAGCCCAAAATGAAAACAACTTGAATTTTCATCAACCAGTAAACAATTAAATGTCATATATACATACAATACAATAATATTCAGCCTTAAAATAAATAGAATTCCCATACATACCACAAGCTAAAAGAACTTTGAGAAAATTGTGTTAAATGGAAGAAATCAGTCATAATGATTCCATTTATGTGGAATTTATATGAAATTCCATTTATATGCAATGTCCAAAATAGGCAAATCTACAGAGAGAACAAGTAGATCAGTGGCTGCTATGACTGGTGGCAGAGTAACTTGCTAGTGGGTAGCGCTTCTTTTTGGAGTAATAAAACTGTTCTAGATTGTGACATTTGCACAACTCTGAGTATGTTAACTCATGCAGTTACACATTTTAAATGGATAACTACAGTATGTGAACTATCTCAAAGCTCTGTATATGTTCAATATTTAAATAATAAAAGGCTCATACAACCACCATTTCCTAATCAGGCAAAATTTGTGAACAGACACTTTATGGAATAAAGTATATAAATGGGAAATAAGCAAATGAGAAGATGATCTACAGCACTAGTCATTAGAGACAGACAAACCTATGATCGCTGTCACTATACAACCAATAAAATGGCTAAAATTTGAGACCGTCAGTAACACCAAACGTTGGCCAGAATATAGAGCAACTGGAACTTTGTACATTTATGGCAGTAATTAAAAGTGGTACAGCCACTTTGAAAAATAATTTCCCAGTCGCCTATAAAGTTTAACATGTAGTTAACTGAGAAATCCCACTTGAGATTTATCCAAGGTAAATGAAAGTATATGTTCACTTGAAGAATTATATTAAGATACTCAGAGCACTTTTACATAGGATAGACAATCCAGAGAGAGCTCAAACGTCTACCAGTGAACACATAAACAACTTACATTATATCCACACAATAAAATACCACTCAGCAACAAGTAAAACTGAATGAATATCGAAAGCAGAAAGGCTAAGCATAGCATAATGGTGTGGTAGCTACGTAGGTATATAAATTTCCCAAGACCAATTGGTGAGTTTTAAATTGTATGAGTTTTTAAGTTATGTGAGTTTTATTATGTGTAAATTGTAGCTCAATAAAGCTCACCTTTAAAAGATAGGAGACCATATTAAGACAATCAAAAAAGGAACTGTTTCTGAAACTGTAAGCAGAAACTCCTGTGCAAAACTACAAATGTTACACAAAATCATTTGACCTATTTTCAAAGGAAGTGGATCAGTTTTCCTAATACTAATTCTTAGGAAAGTATTTTCCATTTAAAACTGCCTAATAATACCGTAATCCCATGCAACAAATTACCTCATGAAGTGACTTTTTTTAAAAATCACTGCTGAAAGTTAAGCATTTTATTAGCATAACTTGTTGGGATATCATTTAAAAGGGGCATCTTAATTACATGTGCCTTAGATGTTACTAAGCCCAAATGAAATGAGTATTCAAAGTAATATTTAAAACTGTACAAATGTATAAATGATTATGCTTGATCAGAATAATAGAAATTTAATTTGTAGCTTGGGGTACCAGTTATCCTTTTTATATCAACTTCATAAACCCTCCATTTCCTTCACTAACTAAAAACAAAACAAAATCACTGGCTTCGCATTCTAAACACGGCCGTAACCATTGTCTTTATGTTGTGTTTGGGTTTCGTTAGTACTGTTTTTGTTCAGGACTCGGTCCTTCCGTTGGATGGGGTTAGTTCCTCTTCCAGTACCAGGAGGAGGAAAAGAGGAAGGTAGTATACTCACTACAGTCATATTCAAGGCTGACTACAAGCTAAATTTTCTTTAATCATCTGAATCTCCAGAAAATGGTGATTTGGACCTCTGGTCTGGAGAATAGCCACAAAACTAGGTCCCTCCGGAGCTTGTCCAAAGTTAGCTTACGCGAGAGAAATGACTGTCAACTTTTGAACAAGGAACATGAAATCCGAATGCGTGAAACAGAAGCAGAGCCGTCCTGGTAGGAGAGGAAGAGCCTGAGTGGCAGCCCTGCAGTGCCACCACCACCCAGGGCCGAGCTCCAGAGCCATTTCCAGAGCACACACTCCCGGAGAGCCTGAGTGCGTGCTGGGGCTTCTCTAGACCTGCCCTGGACTGGCCCGCGTCCGAAGTCTGAGCCAGTGCCAGTGAGCCGACAATGCCGGGCTCTCTCGATACGCAACTGAGATGTTTGTGCATTTCGTCAACAGAAGGTTTTAGAAACATGGTTGTGTTTAGAAGATGCATTCCTCAAGTCTAGTTAGTTTTAGAGATGATAACATGTAACCCATTTAATATTATAACTAAGAAATTACTTTTTCCTAACTTCTCAGAACAATAAATAACTGAAATTGTTCAGGGCATTCAGGATGATCACTATGAACAAAAGCATCAGAAATGTATACATTGTGCTCAGATGGTTCAATCTAAGAACACGAGTCCAAAGGGAAACATGAAATGAGCGTGTACCGACGTACTGCCCTTTGAGGCAGTGATTGTATCTTTCACTGACTTTAAGTGAGGAAGAAAATTCTTGCACCGATCTACTTCTGAGATGTACTAAAAGGAACAGTGCACGATCTATGAAAGTGTGATGTACACTTGGAGAAGCAACAGGTCTGGAAGTGTGAGCCGCGGTGTGTGTGCACATGTGTGTGTGGGTATACGCATGGATTTGTGTACTGCTATAGTTTGGATATAATTGGAGATCACCCAAGGCTCTATGTGTTGAAATTTAATCCCCAGTGTGAGGTATTAGGTGGAAACTTAATCTGATCTGTGGCATTCACAGGGAAAGTATTTGGTGTCGATTAGAGCTAAGTAAGGTCCCTTGGGCAGAGCTCCCACGGCTAAATCCTACTGATTTGATAAGAAGCAGCAGAGAGACCAGACATACGCGGGCATATACACGAGTGTGCCTGTCTCGCCTGTGTGATGCTGCCACTTGGGTCTCTGCCGGTGACAAGGCCAGATCCAACCCCTCCGTACCCGAGAGACAAAACGAACCTCTTCCTTTGTAACTTCCCCAGGCTGCGGGCTTGTGTTAGTAGCAACAGAAAATGAACTAATACACGTGGACGCATGTGTGCACGCGTGCACACACACACACCCCGAGCCAACAAATAAGTGATAAGGACATCCAACACTCCCAGAAGAGAAACCATACCTTGGCTTGGATTCAGCTAGCCAAACAGAAGCTGAAAGAAACCCAGAAACCTGGCGTCCTCATTAGGCATCCAGGTCAGGACTGAAACGCCGTACGCATCACCTGGGCGTCAGTAGGGCAGCTTTCCCTGGAAGCGAACAGTGTCCTGGAACGTCACCTTGGAGGCAGTAGCTGCTCGCAAAGCTGACCACCTCTGGAGGTCACCGAGAGGAGCACTTCACATTTGTATTTTTACCTTCAGTGTGTGTGTCCACACCCCCACCAGCACTTGTCGTGTTCTGCTTTGTGTTTTGATAATAGCAGTTCTAGCGGGTATGATGTGACATCTGGCTATACTTTTGATTTGCACATTCCTACTCAGTAGTGATGTTAAACACCCTTCTACGTGCTTGTCTACCACTAGGACGGCTCCTTTCCAGGAATGTCCGCTCAGGGCCTTTGCCCGCTTTTTAATTGGGCTGCTAGAGTTCTCTTTTCTTGTTAAGCTGTAGTATTTATATATTCAGGATATTAATCCTTTATTAAATGTATGATTTGCAAACACTTTCTCTTCTTCAGTGGGTTGTCTCTTCATTCTGTTGGTACTGTCCTTTGATGCACCACCACTTTTAATTTCAGTATCTGCTAGTTTTGTTGTTGCTGTCCTTATTGCCTGTGCATTTGGTGTCATACCTAATAAATCATTGTCAAATTCAGTCTCATGCAACTTTTGTCATGTATTTTCTTCTAAGAGCTTCATAGTTTTAGCTCTTACATCTATGTGCTACTTGGAGATAATTTTTTATATGGTGTAAGGTAAGGGTCCAACTTTATCCTTTTGCATGTGAGTATCCATTTTTCCTAGTACATTTGCTGAAAATACAGTAAGTAGTCCTGGCACCTTTACCAAAATTCCACTGACCGTTGTGCAAGAGTTAATTTGGGGGCTCTGTGTTTATTCTCAAATTAATTTGCTCCAGAAGTAAAAAAAAAGTAGAGTAAATGTATTTAAGATTGGCCTCCACTAAGCAATCTCTCTCTTTTACTAAATATCAGATCAAGATGAGTAACAAAATTTTCTAAATCTAAGGAAATTTTCCTTCTTGAATACTGTTTTGGATAGCTGGTGATTATGTACTATTATAGCAAGTTTTACATTTCTAATCTCCCTGATAAAAGGAAAAAGAGCTGATACTTAATGAGTTTGGCTTAAACTTCAGAAGGACTAGCAGTTACAAATTTTTTAGGAGTTTTGCTTTCTTATTTGTTTGTCTTATTTAATTCTAGACTGAAAGCGTAACAGAATATCTACCCAGCTCTATTTATAGATGCAGACTCATTATTAAGGCAGTTGTAATCTATCAATAGTTCTCCCCTGAGCTGAAGAGTCTTTGAGATGGCCACATGTTCTCTTGCTATCACGTAGCTAAGGATGCTCTGTTGTCTCAGTTGGACTCATACTAGTTAATAATCTCAAGCTGAATACTATTAACTAGCTCATTCCTTTATTTCTGTACTCACGGCTGGCTCCTCTTCCTCTATCCGGTCTCAAATGTGGAAGCATCCAGGACTCCCTCACAGGCCGTCTCTGTGATTTCCTAGTTGATTAACCATGTGTTGTCTCATATGTGTTTTTCCAGCCCTTTGAACTCCAGGCTCACATATCCAAGCAGCTACTGAGGCCACTCAAATTTAACCAGGTCTCCGTTGACTTTTGAGTTCTCCACCACTGTGCCCAACCTACTTCTCCTCCTCCTATCCCAGCTGCATAAAAACCCTTGGTGTTCAACCAGGAGCTCAAGCCAAACCCTCCGGAGCAGGAAGCAGGCTCTACAGGAGAGAGCCTCTTGCTTGTGGAATTGTGAGACACCATGGTCTATTAGTCTCCCTTTTGGAGATGAAAATAGCAGTTTTTATTTTTCTGATTGTTCATTATTTTATAGACACATTAAGCAGGTTTAAAAAAACAAGATCTACTGGAAAGTAGATCACTTAACTCACTCAGTAGTTGCTGAAATTGAGTTGAGAGGCAGCGTGCATATTGGTAAAGGGCAGACTCCCAAGCCAGCCACCAAGTTCACATCCCAGCTTAGACAGTGCTGCACCGAATAGCTCTAGGGTCCTGGGCAAGTTAGCTAACACTGCAGTGCCTCAGTTTCCTCCCCAGCAAAGTGGAGGTGCTGCAAACATTTCACAGGTGTTTGTGGTAATTAAATGAGTGTGCACATGCATGCCCTTCCAACAGTGTGGGGCGTATTGTCCATGTGCAGTGTTGACTCATGTACTTACCTCATGTACTACGAGGTAAGAGAGTGAGAGATAACACACGTTAGACCGCAGTGAACCTCAGGAAAAAGCCATACAGAGAACAGGAAGAATATAAAGAAGCTGCCCGCTTCCCTTCCTATGTCTCCCCATCACTTTTTCCATTTGTTCTCATCTCTTTGTTACCTAGCAGCTGTCACAAAAATAAATAATTTTTAAAACTTTTTAACCTCTGGTTTCTTCCAGTCAGATAGGTCTACGTTTAAATGTGAGAGAGAGAGAGTGTTCAGAATCACTTGGCAGAGCCCTCGTTTGTAAAATGTACTTAATACATTCCCTTATGAAGATTAAATGGAAAACTTGGTGCAAGTGTTTTGGGCATGTGCTGAATGTAGTAGGCTTCCTCCTCCGTCTCCCACTTGCTGACTGGTTAATTTTCCCTAAGGACAACTCTGATCACATTTCCTTCATTTGACCACTGCCTATGGAGTAGAACCCGACCTCCTTAGCGTTTGCACCTTATTTCCACTAACAATATCAGTAGCTGATATTTGCTGAGAACTTATTTTTGTCAAGTACTAGAGTAAGTATGTTATGTTTATAAACTCTAATCCTCATTACAATGCTGAAAGGTAAGTCTCTGTAGTATAATAAGAAAATATTTGGTCTTTGCACAAATCTAAACCTTTGGAAATTTCCTGAATGATAAGGTTTTTGTTATTAATAATGAATCCTCTTGTGCCACAAAAAAGCTTATGCTAGCATGCTGACTTAAAGTGGCCTAGCCGTTTCAAGGGAGGAGCTGGTCATGCCAGAAGAACCATTTCTCTGATTGAGAAGCAGGAATTTTTCAGCCCCACCCCCTGATTTCCAGACAGAGCAGCAAGCCTGGAGATGGTGTTCAGTGGCCAGTGATATAATCAAGCATGTCTATGTCATGGAGACCTAAAAAACAAAAAACAAAAACTCTCCAACAAGACAGGGAAGATGGACTTCTGGGAAGATGGCAGGATAGTGAGCAGCAGAGAAACAACCTCTCCGAGATTTAGAGTCCAGACACTGAAATATAGCAATGTGAGGAAGAGAAGAAGGAGGGAAGAGGGTCCCCAGGCCTCAGTAAGGAGCTGAAGCAAGAATTGGAGCCCCCAGGGAGAGCAAAGAGTGGAACCTCAAGGCTGAAGAGAGAGGTGGTGAGTGGCACTTTAGCTGAGCCCCAGCTCGTGGCATGGGAAGAGTGGGTTGTACCTGCCAAGAAAGTGTCTATGATGACACCAGAGCCTCCATGGAGACACACAACAGTGGAATGGAGCAGAGGGTGCTGCAGGCCGCAGTGGCTGGTGAGTCATTCCAGGTCAAACATCCCCCCGGAGAGGGCAGTTGGCTGGTTGCCATTTTGAAAAGTACACAACGAAAGTCAGAACTTTGAGCAGCTTTGGGTTGGCTCCATCTAGTGGTTCCCAGTGTTAGGATTAGGCACAACCTCGAGAGACACCCAAGTCAGGGAGCTGAGTTCAAGCCAGAAGGAGGTACCCTGAGTGCTGTGGGATGAGTAACTCTAGGCTCTGCCTCACAGTCAGAACCCAGAAACACGCTGAACTTCAGTGGAGCTGAAGGTGCTGGCTTGCTTACCACCCTGCCCTAATTTTACTGCTGGTTTGCTGGGACCAGTCAACATGGATCTGGATGATATCTGCTACCTTTGTCTACAGCAGAGACAGGCCCTGAAGTGGATATTATTTTTTGTTTGTTTGTTTCTTCTTTTTTCTTAACTGTTTTTGTTTTTACATGAATGTGAACATTGTAGTTTTGCTGTTGTTGTTGTCATTGTTCTGTTCTTGTTGTCTCCTTTCTCTCCCTCCTGTCTTCTGCATCGGTTTCCCAAAGCTTGTGTGATTTTCCTTTGTCCTTTAGCCTTGTTTTAATCTCTTTCTCTTCTTCTGTTTCTCTAATTTTTCCCCTAAACCTTTTACATTGTCTCCCCCGAGGGTAAAATTGCTGTATGGAGGAGTTATTGACTGACACAATTTTCTGGTTTGTTTTAGATTCTTGTTCATATGGTTAAATGTGGTAAATTAATAGTTATCACAATTTGTCATTTTCTAGGCTGTGTTTGATGCTATTGTTGTTACTGATTGTACAACTTTAGCCAAGGTAGCACAAATGTTCCAATCAGTTGTTCTTACTTGTATGCTAAAAATGAGACTGCCTCAGGGTCATAAACAATACGCCAGAGCCAAAAAACCAGTGACTAGGCCAAGTAGGCAAGAACTTCTCATCCTCAATAAATTGAAGAGGTAATGTTGGGAGCAGCTGGAGCTGGAAATCGGTTGTATGTGTGGAGAAAAGATAAGGTCCTAGTACCTAAGCCAGCCAAGCTACCTCAGTCTTGAGAAAAGCATCCTGCCTGGGCAATTTCAGTCATTAGTCAAGGCAACCTTGTGTCTCATGATGCTAATTTTGCAAGAGTATAAATAAATGCCCCTACTGTTGTTTTTCAGGTCCTCTTACCCATCCGGTAAGGAGGCCTCCACCTGACCCAGCTCTTGTCTCTTGTCTATCTTTTCCTTATTCCCACTGCCATTCCTCCCCAGGGTAAAATGAGAGACCAGTGAGTCCCTACATTTGGCACCTAAACAGGGCACCTAGTGAGAGAATAAGTGGGCAGTGGGAACACTTCTGGAGTGCATGCAACAGGGGCGGGAAGCTCATTTTTGAGAGCCAGTATTCAGCACTGGAGTGCTTTGGTACTTGCACATCAGGTGTAAAGCGTGGGCATATGGTCCTCTAAGGCCAAAAATTATACAGGCTTCAAAAAACAACAGATGTTTATAGATGTATATAAAAATGTTTGTTGTTTTCTTGGTTCTTGTATTTACCTTGCTTTTTAAGACCACCACAAAGGACTTCACATGGAGTACTATTTTAAAGTCAACTCCCAAGCAAAAAAAGGAGGGCAAATCAAAGATACTACCTATAGAGTGTAAACCCTCTAACTTTGCTCAGTTAGATAAAAAAGAAAAAATTCCTTTAAATTGCACACAGCTAATTCAGAACAGTACAGCACTGCTGGCAGGAGGGGTGCAGGCCAGGTTTAGGGAGGGCCCTGTGCTCTGGTCCTAGGCAGACTCAGCTGGGATCCCCCAGCCACCTATGCATCTGCACACTCAGTTCAACCATGGCTGCTGGCACACACTACCAACCACAGGCCTGGGCCCTTGGGGAAAAATAAGAAATATATAACTGACTCATCAAGATGGCTGACACTGACTGAGATCCTAAGAGGTGCTGTACATGGCTCCAAGGTGAATCCTGAGGAGATTTAATAGACCTTGTCAGATAGCAAGAAGTTAATCTTTATTGGTGTAAGTCTCACTTTAACTTGATCTTAAACATCCAGCAGAAACATGTCACCGCAAGATGCATAGAAGTAATGCCATGGTAATATGTTAGCTGTAAAAGGTTCAAATCACCAACAACTTCTGGCAGTTGCCAGCTAGACTGGTGGCTGACCACTGCTATGGATATGTGGACTGTATTCTCCGAGCACAGCTTTCCCCACTTCAACTAAACACCCATCATTTACAAAACAGAGAAGAGAGAGATGTTGGGAGTGGCTGGAGCTGGAAAGTGGTTGTGTGTGTGGAGACAAGATAAGCCCACAGTGCCTAAAGCAGTCAAACTACCTCAGTCTTGAGAAGGACGTCCTGCTTGGACAACTTCAGTCATTAGTCACTGGGCAACCTTGTGTCTCATGAAACTAACTTCACAAGACTGTAACTAAATGGCCCTACTATTTTTGTTCAGGTCCTCTTACCCCTCTGGTAAAGAGGCCCCACGTGACCCAGCTCTTGTCTCTTGTCTGTCTCTTCCTCATTCCCACCGAGGTTCCTCCCCAGGGTCCACCAAGAGATGAGCGAGTCCCTACAAGGTAAGATCTTGCAACAGACTCAAAACACAAAAGCCAGCTATACCTAAAGGTACCTCTGAAAAGCAGACATTTCCTAAGAGTTCTCAATACTAGCAATAAAGCTACAGTCGCAGTGTAAAAGAAGTTTAAAAGCATCAGTGCAGAAATTTTTATATACATAAAATATATCTGAAATGAGAAGACACAGAAACAAGACACAACCCCAGATTTCCAGCTCATCAAAGGCAAAGCCGCAGGCCAAAGAGGAGGAACAATTCAAAAGCTGTGCATCTGAACTCTCTGAAGTGGTAAGAGCAAAAATAACAGAGTAGATAAAAAAGGCTCTAGAAAAAAAAATCATCTATCAAGGAAAGCCCATCAGAATCTCAGCTGACTTTCTCAACACAAACACTCAAGTCAAGAACAGCTTGGAGAGAAGTATTTACAACCTTAAAAGAAAACAATCTCCAGCACAGACTGATGCACCCTCCAAAACTATCTTTCAAAACTGATGGAGAAATAAAATACTTCCATGACAAAGAACACCTGAAGAAACTCATGACCACCAAACCAGCACTCTACAATGTTTGGAAGGACAGTCTAGAGGAAGGTAACAAAGACTACAACAACATGAACCCAAGCAGGATGACTCCACCAGGCATAACTATCAATGTAAATAGTCTCAGTTCACCAATCAAAAGAAATAGCCTGGCAGAATGGATCAAGAAACAAAATCTAACAATATGCTGCATACAAGAAACACATTTCATTCAAAAAAGAATTCACAGACTGAAAATTGAAGAATGGAAAACAATATGCCATGTGACAAACCTGGAAAAAAGCAAGGGTATCTTTTCTATTCTATTTGCAGATAAAGAAGATTTCAAGCCAAGACTGATTAAGAGAGACAAAAGTCACTATATCCTTGTAAAGGGAACAATCCAAGAGGAAGAGATAACAATATTAACTATATATGAACCAAATATCAGCTGACCAAACTATATAAAACAAATATTAACAGACATGAAAAAAAAATCACATAAGCACTACAGTTCTGATGGGGACCTCAGTATGCAACTGTCACAAATAGGCGTATCTCCTAGACAAAAAATCCACAAAGAAATATCAGAATTAAATGAAACCTGTGAACAAATGGGCTTAGTCAATGTCCACAGAGTGTTCCAGCTCACAACATGAGAATACTCATTCTTCTCAGCTGCACATGAGATATTCTCTAAAATAAACTACATACTAGTTTATAGAACATGCTTAAGTAAATGCAAAGGAACTGCAATTATCCCATGCATATTATCAGACCATAATGAAATGAAATTGGAAATCAACACCAAAAGAAACCGCAAAAACATAAACAAATGGAAATTAGATAATTTCTTCCTGAACAACCAATGGGTCACAGATTAAATTAAAGAAAAAAACAGACATTTTTCTATAATTAAATGATAATGTCAATAAAATACACTAGATCTTATGGGAAATAATGGAAGGAGTCTGTTATGGTTGATACATTGTGTCAACTTGGGGAGTCTAGAGGTTTGGCTAAGTGACTCAGCAGTTCTGCATCTTGGGGTGAAAAGGACACGCCCTTACCCCTCTGGGATGTTGTTCATTGTAGGTTAACTATGTGATTCAGCAAGGAGCCAGGGTGCTTGCTTTGTGTTCATCCTGAGCCTGTGGAAAAAGAAGGGCATGGAGATTGAGTGCTACATGCCCCCTGGGTGGGGGTAGCCTGCTTACAATGTAAGGGAGGGAAAGAGGCTTGCTCTTCTCTGCCACTCCTCCCTTTTGCTCTTGTTGCTTTGCTGTTCCACCACCACGAACTGCCACCCACTGCCATGTGCCACTCTGCCTTGGAGTCAGCTAAGTATGGACTGAAACCTCCACAAACTGTAAGCTAAAGAAACCTTTCGTTCTCTCATTTTGGGCGTTGGGTACTTTGTGTCAGCAATGAAAGAAAAGTAACCAAGACAGAGTCCTATGAGGGAAATTTATACTGCTGAACTTCCACAGTAGAAAAACAAAATGAACTCAAATAAGCAACCTAATATTGAATTTAAAGTTTCTAGAAAAAGAAGAGTAAGTCAAGCCCAAAGCTCATATGAGGGAGGAAATTATAATGATCAGAGCAGAAATCAATGTAATTGAGACTAAGAAAACATTAAAATGAATCAAACAGTTGATTCTTTGAAATAGTAAATAAAATCATCAAGTCAGAAACAAGAAAAGAATGTCCACTATTACCACTCTTATTTGATATAGTTTTGAAAACATTAGCCAGAGCAATTAGGCAAAAGAAAGAAAGGAAAATATTCAGGATAAGAAAAGAAAAAGTTATATTTTCATTATTTACAGATGACATGATACTCTACATAGAAGACCTCAAAAATTCCACCAAAACCCTTAGCCAACCTTATCAAAAAGGAAAGACTCTAACCCATGCACTTAGGAATAAAAAGGGTGAAATCATAACAGATCCTGCAGAAATCAAGATTATGAATACTTACTTTGAGAACCTGTATTCTAAAAAGATGGAAAACATAGAAGAAATAGACAGAGCCCTAGATACATATGAATTCCCAAAGCTGAATCAAGAGGACATAAAAATTCTAAATAACCCAATATCAGTCAATGAAATTGAAGACGTAATTGAAAACCTACCAACAAAGAAAAGCCCAGGTCCTGAAGGATTCACTGCTGAATTCTACAAGAATTTAATACCACATTTCTTTAATGAAATTGAAAGAGAATCAGTACTCCCAAATTCATTCCTAAAATCAGAGAATGATCCAACTGAAAAAGAGAAATACAGGCAAATCTGCCTAAAACATAGAGGCAAAACTCCTCAACAAGATACTGGTGAAAAGAATACAGCAAATCATCTAGAAGATTGTACACCGTAACCAAGTAGCATTCATCCCAGGGATTCAGAGATAGTTCAACGTATGCAAATCAGTAAGTGTGATACACCGTATTAACAGAACCGAGGAAAAACCCACATGGTCCTCTCAATAGATGCAGAAAAAACACTTAACAATGTCCAATGCCCACTCATGATTAAAACCCTACAGAAAATTGGAATAAATGGTCTTTATCTTAATCTGATTACAGCTATGTATGACAAACCAACAGCCAGCATCATACTAAGTGCTCAAAAACAAAGCTTTTGCTTTAAAGTCAGGAACAAGACGAAGATGTCCACTACCATCACTCTTACTCAAGACAGTTCTTGAAACATTAACCAAAGCAACTAGACAAGAAAAACAAAAGGAATAGGTATAAGAAAAGAAGTTATTTGCAAATGACATGATACTGTACATAGCCATACAAATGACATCTAGATTTAATAACCAAATTCAGTAGTGTACTTGGATACAAGGGCAACACTTGAGCACCAATACCATTCCTGTACACAAATAACAAACTCACGGAGAGATAAGTTAGGGATATAGCACATTTCACAATAGCATCCAAAAAAATGAAATACCTAGGAATTTATTTAATGAAGTAAAAGACCATTACATTGAAAATTACAGTACTCTGAAAAGGAGATCAAAGAGAATAATAGAATATGAAAAGATATACTTGTTCTTGAGTAGGCAGAAGCAATAGAGTAAAAATGGCCATTTTTCCAAAGTTGCTGTACAGATTTAATGAAATCCTGATCAAAATTCCAACAGCATTCCTCACAGAACTGGAGAAAACAATCCTAAAATTCAATTGGAACCAGAAGAGATATAGAATAGCAAAAGCAATTCTGGGCAACAGAGGCAAGGCAGGGGTCATCACAATCCCTGATTTAAAATTATACTACAAAGCTACCCTGATTAAGAAAAAAATAGCATGATACTGGCAAAAACCAGACCCAGCAATCAATGGAACATATTAGAGGATACAGAAAAAACTCCAAACACACTTAGCCACCTCATCTTTGACAAAGGAACAAAACAACTTCTTTGGAAGAAAGCCTCTTTAAAATATGGTGCTAGCAAACCTGGGTTCCACATGCTGATGATTAAAATTAGAACCACATATCTTACCATGCACTAATATTAAAGTCAAAATAGATCAAAGATATAAATATTAAAATGGAAACATTAAATCTGCTGGGAGATAAAATAGAACTCTTGAAGCTGGGATGAATCCCAGACATCTTCAGGAAGCCCGATGAGTTGCAGCTTTGCCACCCTGACCAGTGTGCAAGGCAGGCAAAAACTCGGGCACCCTCTGGGGCCTCGGTGGCTACCTGCCACACCCATAGTGTGTCTGCTGGGGCTGGGCGGAATGTCAGACACCTTTAGGAACCCCATTGAGCCACTCTGGTGCCTCCCCAACTAGGGTGTGAGGCACGTGGATCCCTGGACAACTTCTGGGGCCTTGGTGGTCACTGCCAGAACAACTCAAACCTCCCCAAGGAGCTCAGCTGAAACCTGGACAGAGTCAGCGGCCTTGGGGAGTTCACTTTCACCCCTCCCCTTCCAGTGTGGGAAGCAGGCTCTGTCCTGGGCAATATCTGAAGCCTTGGTGAACACGACCTGCATCCCCACTACTCCTGTGGAAGTTGGGCAAAACCCCAGATAGTCTCAGGAATGCTGGTGAGCCTCCCCTGCCCTTCCCACACACTCCTAGGAGCCAACTGAATGCAAGAAAGGTCGGGAACATCTGGGACCCCAGCTTGCCACGACTCACCAGCTCAGGAGCTACACTGAGCACTAGGGATCTTCAGACTCTCACCCTGCCTGTCACACACAATCAGGAGAGTGAGGCTGCACTTCAGGGAGCCTCTGGATCTTCAAAGATGACAAAACAAAGGAACAAAATGCAATCTCAGACCACCACACCACCCAAAACAAGTC
>NW_004955429.1:23217243-23218168 GCF_000276665.1 Chinchilla lanigera
TGAGCACCAAACCAATCCTACAAAGAGTACTAAAAGATATTCTAGAAAGAGATAAAACAGACCACAACTTCAAGAACAGCAACAGAAAGGAACCGACAAGCAGAGCAAACAATTAAACAGAGGGAAAAAGGAGGATCCAACAGCAGGAGAATAGCATGACAAAGACAAGCCAGTACATATCCATTATAACCATCAATGTAAATGGTCTCAATGCACCCACCAAAAGAAGCAGACTAGCAGAGTGGATCAGGAAACAAAATCCAACTATATGCTGTATACAAGAAACACATTTAACTCAAAAGGAAATTCACAAACTGAAAATTAAAGGATGGAACACAATACTCCATGTGACAGGAACCCAGAAAAAAGCAGGTGTAGCTATTCTGTTTGCAGACAACGTGAACTTCAAACCAAGAACTATCAAAAAAGATAAAGAAACTCACTACAGACTTGTGAGGGGGAAGCTTCAAGAGGAACAGATAACAATTGTAAACATCTATGCACCAAATATAGGAGCACCCACGTATATATGACAAATTCTAACAGACATGGAAAATGAAATAAGTAGCAACACAATCCTAGCAGTGGACTTTAACACATCATAGTCACAAAGAGATAGATCAACTAGACAAAAAATTGGGAAAGAAATAACAGAACTTAACCAAATGTGTAAATGTATGGACTTAGTATATCTTTACAGAGTGTTCCACCCAGCAGCACCAGAATACACATTCTTCTCAGCTGCACATTGGACATTCTCTAAAATAGACCATATACTAGTACATAGGACATGTTTAAGTAAATGCAAAGGAATTGAAATTATCCCATGTATACTATCAGACCATAGTGCAATGAAATTGGAAATGATTGACAAAAGAAAACACAAAAGCTCCATAAACAGTTGGAAATTAAATAACATTCTCCC
>NW_004955429.1:23221101-23226979 GCF_000276665.1 Chinchilla lanigera
CACAGCGATATATGTGCACCCATGTTTATAGCAGCACAATTTGTTCTAGCTAAATCTTGGAAACAACCCAGATGTCCTTCCACTGAGGAATGGATAAAAAAAATGGGGGAATTTTAAGCAAAGGAGTATTACTCAGCTATTAAAAAAGATAACCTCGAGGCTTTTGTAGGTAAATGGATGCAACTAGAGAACATACTCATAAGTGAAATAAATCGAACCCACATATGTAAACATCATATTGTCTCTTCGGTGTAGGAACCTGAAAGATTAGGTAAAACTCAAAACGTACAATAGATGATAGGAAAGGGAAAGAAATTGCTCAAAGGAAGGAATGCCTGGGATGAGGGAAAGAAGAAAAAAGAAAGAAAGAAGGCAAAATATAAATGTGCATAGGAATAGCTGTGATGACTGTATTGCTGAGGTCTGATGGTGCATTGAAATGAACAGTTAATGCTTACAATTTTTTATGTCCTGATCGATTGTGCATGCTTGTGTCTGGTGGTCTGAGCAACGGATTTGAAGGTAACAATATGCAATGGAATTACAATGGTGAACTCCTACCATCTTGTCTAGTGAAACTCTGTATTATCTCTAATATTTTATCCAAGAATTATTTTCTTACTCTCTTTAATGGTTGAGCAATCTTTCATTCTTACATCTGGTAATCTGAGCAATGTAGTTGAGAACAGCAATATGTAATGTAACAACCACTGTTGATTTGTGTTATTTTGTCTTGAGACCCTGTATCACTTTGAATGTTCTTGCTTTGATTTGTTTATGTTCATGATACTGGTATGCTGCTACTGTTCCATTTTGTTGTTGTTGTTTGTTTGTTTCTCATTTATTACTCTCTTTAAAGTAAAAAAATAGAACTCTTGAAGGCATACATGTAGGCAAAGACTTTATGAACAAATCCCCAGTCCCACAGGAAATGTCACAAAGAATCAACAACTGGGATTTCATCTTATTAAAAAAGCTTTTGCCAGCAAAAGAAAACACCAACAGAGTGAAGAGACAACCCACCAAGTGGAAGTAATTTTTTTGCTAGCTGTTCCTCAGACAAAGGATATATTCTAATATCTGGAATATATAAAGAATTTTTAAAAATAAGACCCCTTAAATTTAAAGACCCAATCAAAAAAATGGCCATCTGAAATGAATAGACACTTCTCAGATGAAGAAGTAGAAACAGTAAATGAATATATGAAAAGAAATATTCAACATCATTGGTCATTCAAGAGATGCAAATTAAAATAACACCTGAGATTCCATCTCACTCCAGAAAGAACAGCTATCATCAAAAAATTAACCATAGAAAGAAGGAAGGGGGAAATAGATAGAACTGAGATAACTGTACTGCTGATGTCTAATGGTCTATTGAAAGGAACAGTTAGTGCTTAATTTTTTAACCAATTTTGCATGCTTATATCTGGTAATCTGAGCAACTAATTTGAAGACAGCAATATGCAATACAACAACCAATGGTGAATTCCTACCATCTTGTTGGTGAAACTCTGTATTGTTTCTAATGTGGTTTTTGTGTTTTTATTTTTTATTCTCTTTAACGGTTTGATCAATCTTGCATTCTTGCATATGGTAATCTGGGCAACCTTGTTGAAGATAACAACATGTAATATAACAACCCCTGTTAATTCCTATCATTTTGTTTGGAAACCCTGTATTATTTTTATTGTTTTTGCATTGTTGGTATTTTGTTATTGTTCTTTTAAAATTATTATTCTCTTTAGAATAACAAAAAGAAATCAACCAATAATAAATGTTGGTGGGGATGTAGGTGTGAATGTAGACTAGTGCAACCACTGTGGAAATCAGTGTGGAGATTTCTCAAAAAACTAAAACTAGTGGTTCCATTTGACCCAGCTCTTCCCCTTCCTGGTATCTTCCCAAAAGAATTAAAAGCACAGTAGTATATACACACTCATATTTATAGCAGATCAATTTTTACTAGCTAAATCTTGGAAACAGCCCAAATGCCCATCAACCAATGAATGAATAGGGAATTTTTTTTACAGTGGAGTACTACTTTGCCATAAAGAAGTATAAACTTGAGACATTTCTAGGTAAATGGATGCACCTTGAGACCATACCCTTTAGTGAAATAAATCAGACACACATGTTTAAATACCTCTCTGTTTCTCTGGTGTGAGAAATGGAACGGGTAAATAAACCAAAATATAGATATTGTAAAAGAGGAAGAGAATACTCAAATGGGAAGAGGAGCAAAGAAGAGAGGAGGCTGAATGCAAAGAAGGAAAAAGACAGAGAACAGAAAGAAAAGTGGAAATAAACTTTTGTAAATAAGGAGGGGAAGAGGGACTGAAGGGAGGGGAGGGGAATAGGAAGAAAGGAAGAATATAGATATATCATGTACAGGTACAAGTTCCTTATGATGAATGTTATCATTATGTATATCAAAAATGTACCAATAAAATTATTTTTTTAAAGTCTGGGGAGGTTCCGTGTTAGCAAGTACATCCACATGATGGGAAAGATATGTGCCCAGAGACTGCATTAAACTCTGCACCACACCACCCACCATGCCTTGCCCCACACACCTCTTCAATTTGCTGCTTCTGGGTTGTTTTCTTTATAATAAACCAGTTGTTGTAAGTACTTTCTTGAGTTCTGGAGTTGTTCCAGGCAACTATCAAACTTGAGAGAAGTCATGGGGAAGCCCAAATTCGTGGTCAGTTGGGAAGAAATGTGGGTAGTCTGGAGTAGTTGGAAAGACAGCATTCCCATGACTACTCTCATTCTAAATAAAGAGAAACTATAACAAAGTGATGTTAAGAGACTCACCCAAATACGGCGAGCACCTGGGACTGTAGCTCAGACTGCCCGACGCCAGAGTCCACGCCTGTAAACTTTGGTGGGTGCCGTGTACCTAAATTCCAGGCACTCTGGTTTTCTGCTCATTCCACTCCTCTTACCTGGACCCCTCTCTCTTCCATCCTCATACTCTAATGCCACACCGAGGTCAGTCACCACCGCCAGCCCCTGACCCAAGCTCGTGCCACACAATGCAGCCCACATACCTGCAGTGACAGGGATGGAGCCGGCTTCCAGACACATGTTCTTGCTCTGGACTTCATAGCGTTACTGACACTGTCTATAGGACAAAAACACCTGCGTAAGCACAGTCCTGGGAGGCTGAGGGCAATTCTGAAACTGACTTTGGCTGAAGGATACTGATAGCCTTGTCAAATCTTCCTTGGGCTGCACACTCTCACCCAGCTGTCTCCTCTTCCTCCACTCAGGGCCAGGCTTGCAAGGGGGCCTGCTGGATTCTCAGGCGTCCTCAGCCTCCTCTCCGTATTCTAGGAGCTGGGGTCTCCTGACTGAATCCTTGCACATGTAGAACTGTTTTAGAGTCTGCTTCTTGAAAGCCTCTTGTGAACACAGTTCCCTGGGTTAAAATGTTTTCCCTCTCCTGAGCCTCCAGAGTGAGCGCCTCATCGGTACCTCTTGTGACCTCGAGAATCACCTCCATGGACAACTACTGCTGTCTTACTTCTTCCTCTAGATTTCAAGCTGCTCTCAAGGCTTTCAGTCGTGGTTTTATCCTGCTCTGAAGCTTGTACATGGTCAACAAGAATTGGGTGACTATGTAGGTGAATAAAGATGTGAGAGAGGAAAGAGTGTGGTGGGGAAGTGTGTTCTAAGGAGTGCTTTCTGGGACGTTAAAGGGGTTCCGAGGGGCAAGTCCATGGACAGAAAGCTTAGGAATGGCTGAGTGAAGCAAACATCAACAGATGTCTTTATTATAAGATTTCTCAGAGAATTGATTCTGTGTTGTGGCACTCCAAGAAGCAGAGTCCTTTTAGGGTCATAGCACTAGTGTTCTGAGGATTTAATTAGGAAGATGAGGTAAAAATTGCAGAGCCGGGATGCATCTGATCTGAGTCGCAAAGAACTACACAGACTTCAGGAGACCACGAGTGGAGAAAGAGGAAGAAGGACTTTCCAGGCAGCGCTTCATAAACTGCAGAGGCAGAAAGGCGTGAGGCATGGGCAGGAAAGAATATGTAGACTATCCATCCGTAAGGCTCTTATGTGAACCTACAGGAGGGCAAGAAGAAGAAGGAAGGTCATGGAGCCGCTGTATTTCAGACTCTGATAATGGCCTTTATTATGTGACGCTGTGGAGGTTTCTGCATAGGAAATTATGAAGTAAATGGTGACAAAGGGAATCACCAGATTTAATTAGAAAGCCACACAGCATGTGTAAGGGTTTGCAGGGAGAATTCCATATGCTGCAAAACGCCATCTGAAGCAGTCTCAAATTTTATATACGAGGCAATTTGTTTGTCACATTACTAAATCCACAGTCATAATAAGGCTTCTGTCATGTTTAGTGTTTTACTGTGCAATAAATGTTGTAAAAAGACTCTATTTAAACCCTACAGGGATGAGCAAATCCTTTTGCATCAACTTCTTGGGAACAGAAACGGTAAATTATATCCCCTCAATTTCTTGGCTCTCTTTTGGGCTCAGATTTGTAGCCTATCCGTACATCACTGGGGCAGCCAAAGTGTGTGTTCCTTTAAGCAAGTCTAACTTTTATTCTCCTCCAGAGGTGCCTAGTGCATGTGAGCACTGTCTTTCAACCAAAAGCCAGTGTAGGGCACAATTTGGCAAACACAGTCCAACATGTACATACTTCTTCCCCAAAGGGCTAGAGAGCAAACCCGTCACGCTTTGCTGACGATTTGGTGCTGTTAAGGAAGCCAGCTTGTGGCAGATTTGATGTTCTCCTAACCGGTATCTTTTTTATGCAAATTATGTGGAGAGCAAATACTATTTTGAAAATGGGCAGTATGTCAGCCTTCAATATTAAGTGGTAAGGTTGAACAAATTTTACTCTAGATTTAATATGTTTCCTTGGATTTTATGATCCCAAAGAATCATTTTTAATTTAATTTATTTTTAATTTTAAGCTTCAATATTTTAGGTTTTAATTATTTCAAATTGGTATAGGAACAGTTTCCAACTGTTCCCAAGCCAACATTTGTTTTGGCACTTGTACTAAGTTAGAGAGGAATGTTTTCTGAGGGTTTCTTTGGTTATTAAAATGTCTTATACTTCTTAGGATGCAAATAAGATTTATGTCTTTCAATCTGTCTGTTTCTCAACTTTCTTTTCTCTGTTACTCTATAACCTAGGACTTTTTCTCAACATCTCTCAATCTAAACATACAAACAACCCCACTGTGTCAGGCTAGTATCAAAGAGAAACCTTTGACTACAGGAATCTCAAATGGATTTATTCATTCTTTCTCTTCTCAGCACACTGTGTTTTTGCCCCCGGGCCTTTGCTCATGCTGTTCCCTCTGTATGAAATGCTGTACTTTCCCCCCTCACCTGTTTATCTTCTATCACCCAGAGAAATCTTCCCAGCCATATCTGAGTCTGTGCTCCTTTGATATCTCATAGACATTTCCTACTCTTTCTTAGAACTCAACACAGTTCTAAGATGTGTGATTACTTCCTAGTAGTCTGATTTCCCCCGGAACCTAATCCCACTGAGATAAGAGATCTGATACATCTTTGCTATTGTATGAATGTAAAGCTACATTTAATCACATACTTGAAACCCTTTAGAGTGATTCCCCAAAAGTCATCTGATTTGGAAAATTCCCAATGAAAATTGGAAAGTGAACAAAGACCATCAAATAATGCAGAAAGTGTTGCTGATTTTAGAAAGAATAAGGGTGCTGGGATTATGGGTGGGTGATTGCTGGATCAGTCCACTTACTGAATTAGCACCGCCCCAATCCCGGTAGACTGGATACAATATAAGGGACAGAAAGAGGCCTGTCTCTCTCTCTCTCTCTCTCTCTCTCTCTCTCTCTCTCTCT
>NW_004955429.1:23227079-23228757 GCF_000276665.1 Chinchilla lanigera
TCTCTCTCTCTCTCTCTCTCTCTCTCTCTCTCTCTCTCTCTCTCTCCTTTGTTGCTTTTGCTGTCTCTAGTAAGTGTGAAAACTTATAGCCAAGTTTGGAAAAGGATGTGAATAGACACTTTACATATAGAAAATAAAAATGACTAGGAAAATTATCAAGTCAGCCTCAGCGCAGTAGTCCATGTCTTTCGGAAGCTACTTGGGAGGCTGAAGCAGGAGGATTGTGAATTTGAGGCTAGCCTGAGCAACTTAGAAACTGCCTCAAAATTTAAAAATTTTTAAAAAGAAGAGACAGAAAAACTCACTATCAAATAAATGCAAATGAAAATAATGAGATACCAGTCTTCAGGTTAGGGAGAATTAAAGTGGATTGGATTAAATTAAATAATAATTATAATATTAAAAAAGCAAGAGCAAAACTGGGGAACTCTCATGTGCAGCTGATGGGACAGCAAACTGCCCAGCCACCCTGCCAGCACTTAGTGGCGTTGAAAATGCCCGTGTCCCTGGCCCAGCAGCTCTGCCCTTGGTAGGTGCAGAGACTCCCCGCGGAGGCTGTGCCTGGTGGCCTGCGAGCGGCGGCTCCCATAGCTGTTGTAGCGCCAGGAGGCTTAGAAATCCGAGTGTTCGTGACTACAAGAATAAGCAAGAAGCGGTGTGGGATGCAGACTACTGAGGGCTGCAGAGAGGTACGGATTGCAAACTAGATCAGCATATGACGTCAGGAGGAGGCCGTAAAAGCATAGCGCTGAGTGAAAATCCAGGGCGGCAATGGAAGCAGAAATACACAAAACACATGTTTACAAAGATGCAATCTCGGGAGAGGAGTTCTGAACATCTGAAGACACCCCTGGATTATCTCTCCTGCGTTTACGCTGTGTAAATCAGAGCAGGCCCATCACAGACACTGCAAGGACGGGCAAGGCGCTGCACAAATGCGCTCCTCACAGCACTGCGCTGAGCTATGAACCGCTAACGGCGGGGGGGGGACACACATGCAGCGCGTGTATCCCAGGGGCATAGCAGGTTACGTTTAGTACATACATTGACACGTTTCCAGGCTTTGTAGCTCCATAATATGTTTATCAACATGTATAAACACATTAGAGTGCATGTCTAAAAAGAGTACAGGACTGACAGCATTGTAGGTTAAGGAGGAAAAAGTAAAAAGATCTTGGCATGGATTGATAATAAAGGTGAATACTATAAATTTTAAAATGAGATCAGCTTAACTCTGTACTTGAGCTTGAAGTCTGGCTACAAGCTTTTCCAATAAGATTTGCTGAAACTGGACTTGTTTAATCATTAAGAGACAGACTTTCTGGCCTACCTGATTTTTAAATAATTGCTACTGTAGAAAATTTTTGCTAAAAGAAAACTGGTTTCTCTCCATCGTCACTAAATAATTGTTAAGTACTTTTTATAAGGATAACCAGGGCCTAATACAAAAATCTGAAACTATAAACTTCCATAAAAAGCACAGCTGCAATATTGTTTGGCCTTGGCATAAACCAAAACGTAAAAGCTGGACAACAACAAAAGGATAGACTGGGCTTTGCCAAAATTAAAACTTTTGTCCTTCAAATGACGTCACAAAGAAAACAAAAAGATAAGCCTCATGGAGAGAAAATATTTGCAAATCATGTATCTGATGAAGGACTTATAGGGAATATATATA
>NW_004955429.1:23228871-23244986 GCF_000276665.1 Chinchilla lanigera
AGGCAGGCGCTTTTGCAGCTGAGCTAAATCCCCAGCTCCTTAGGGAAAATATATAAAATCTCAAAATTCACAAGACACCCCAACTTTAAAAATGTACAAGGTGTCAGTTTAAAAAAGGTTATCAAAGAAGACACATATGGGGCTGGGGATTTCGCTCAGCGGCAAAGCGCCTGCCTGGCAAGGGCAAGGTCGTGAGTTCGGTTCCCGGTACCGGAGAAAAACCAAAAAAAAAACAAAGAAGATACATAGATGGAAATGAGCATATAAAAATATGTTCAACATCATTCTTCATCAGGCAAACGCAAGTTAAAGCCATGACAAAAGACGGGAAGACGAATTAGAGCAGAGAGAGAAAAAGTAATAACACCAAGTGCTGGCGAGCTGGGAGCACCCAGAACGCTCCCTGCTCTGAGTGTGAGTGGCGCGGCCCACCTGGAAGTGATGTGGCCGTTTCTTATAAAGTTAAACGTATGCCTGCCATAAAGCCAGTAATCTCCCTCCTAGGTGCTTGCCCAAGTGAAATGAAACCCTGTGTTCTCTCAAATGACCTGTATGCAACTGCCTCTAGCAGTTTTATTCGTAAATGCTCCAAACTGGAGACCACCCAAACATGTCTTCGTGGTGGAGAAGACGAACCGCGGTTTACCCGCGCAGCGGAATACCGACCGACGGAGAAAGCAACAACACAGGTGAAGCAAAACTGAGAGAGGTCACGCTCAGATGCTAGTGGTCTGACGCACATGACACTCTGAAAAGACAAACCTACAGAGGCAACAAACAGCGACCGGTGGTGAGGGAAGCGGGGGCTGGGGGACCTGAGGGGTAGGGCACTGGGGATGAAATGTTCAAAGTTTGATTGAGACAGCGCTTACCCGGCTGTATACACTATGTCAAAACTCCCAGAACCATGCACTGATGGTTCATCTTACGAATGTGAGCCATGCCTAAGCAGGAGAGAGACTCACGATGAATGGAGACCAAATTCTGAGGGCACGTGCGTGTCTCCAGCACCTCTGCCCTCCACACCCGGTGACCACCTCTGCCCTGCTCAGCTCCGTCCCTCAAGCCCCAGGATTACTGTGAACTCCTGGCTTCCCTTCTCACTTATCCCCCTTTAGCCCACTTCCTAGAACGCGCACAGACCCGCCTTCTCCTCATCCCCACCCCTCTGTGCTACTGTGTTGTCTAAGCTTCCTCCAGGGAGTCCCCAGCTCCTGCCCACCTCAAGCACCAGAGGGAGCTGCTGAGGAAAGTGCACCCAGCCGCTGCCTGGGTCAGTCCAGCCGCCCTGAGCCAAGTCGAGAGGTTGGGCTACCACCACACAGAGCACGGACTCTGCAGAAAGTCGCCACGTTGATAAGGAATATTCACAGCACGCCAGAGCCCTCAGCCGAGGGGTCTCTGAATGGTCTCTTTGGAACATGGTCGCCCTTGGCAATTGCAAGCCAGGCCACAGGCACAAGCAGCGCTCGGGGCTGCCACCCTGTTGCCACGCTGCTGTCCCTGCAGAACGATCTTGGAAAGCTGAGCACCGGTGAGTCCAGACAAACCGAAGCAGAGGGAGGACACGGGCTTGTATCTCTGTCCTTCCTTTGGCTTCCCCTGAGCATGCGGCACCTTAGGCTGCTTGCTAAGCGCACTGTTCCACAACCTCTTCTTGGAAAGTCTCACGTAAGCTCTTCCACACCAAGCTGCAGCGTCTCATGAGCGTGAAGTAAGGATCTCCTCTAGGATTTGATCTTTACCAGGGAGAGAGCCCTAAACCAAGTTGAACCTGTCATTTCCTGATCACTGGAGCACGGGTTGGTCAGGGAGGAGCCTGACTAGGTAGGACAGGCATCCTGCGCATCTGAAATCACTAAATCCATTGGCCATTTCCACCTACGCGTAAGGGAGTCTGCTTTCCTGGTCTCACCCGAGCCTCCGTGCCCTGCGGAGCTGGCTACACCCTCTGCAGCATCCCTGAGCCGGGCTCCTAATGCTGCTGTCACAACCACTGACAGGAGCTCAACCTCTGATTGGTGCACATTTTAAAAGGGTCTCCGGGATGGAGTAACCCTGGAGCAATACCTGGGCCTTCTACACCACAGCATCTGACTCAAACCAAAACCAAACACTCTAACTGGTCCTGAGTGGAGACAGCGGTGCTTTGAATCCCTTGACCTGGGGATAAGGTGGGGGAGGCCTGCCATCTCCTCTCCTCTGTGGCTCAGGGCTCTGCAAAATCAGGGGCAAGGCCATCACTATGGTCCTCGGGTTCAAGAGCTCAAAATGGTCACTGCCTGGCTTGAACTGAATAAGAGTTCCTCCCAGCCTTCAAATGAAGCACAAGCCCTCAAACGACGGCTGAAGCTCTCCCACTGGCACCCGCCTCTGCCCTCCCATGGATTCGTCAGCCTCCAGCCAGAGGCCTCCTTGCTTGCCTACAACATGTCACCCCCACCACTTCCACCACTTCCTCCTCTCCTGCAAAGTCTCCTTTCCCTTGGGTGCTTCTCCCCCCCAGGCCCCGCTCACCCAGCCACCCATCCCGTGCCGTCCAGAGACTTAACACACCCAGACTGTGCCTAATCCTTGTCCCTTCACTGGACGCCAGTTCCCAACAGTGTCAGGAAACAGCACCACAAACCGGGGTCTTTCATCTGTGTCCAAAGATGAAAGGGCCTCTGTACTGAACAGGCCTTTAAAAATAAGCCAGACTCCCCTCTGCCTGCAGTGGTTTATGGGCTGCCTACTGGGAGGCAAAGGCAGGGCTGAGTTAACCCTTCAGGTTAAACTAAATCTGTATCAAAAGTAGCAGGTGGCCCATCGTGACCCAGGTTGGAGTAACAAGCAACCTCCCCTTGATCTTGGGCGTGGGAATTCCCAAATAGAGTGTCCCAATAAATGTCCTTGTCCCCTAGAAACTCCTATAGCAGCCTGGTCCTGGGCACTTCATCCTCAGACTTGTAAAATGTGAGAGACTGGAGCCCACATCCACAGGCTGTAGCTCCATAGAGTCTCTGTATGTGACGGTTTCTAAGAGCCTGCACCTCTGGGCCCTTGGGCAGGCCAAAAGAACTGCTGGGGATACACTCATCACCAAGTTGCCAGCCGCAGGGGCTCCATTTATGCTGCAGCAGATTTTCAGCTTGCTATGGCTGACACAGGACAAAGGAGGGCTTAGAACATCCTTGCTTGAGCCCACTCTGCCTGGGACCTCCCTGCTGGACACTTAAGCAAAGACCTCAAGACTGACTCTCCAGCCAGGATGGGACTCGGGAGGAGCAACTGCTGCTGCTGCCAACATTCCTGACCCTGCTCCAGCCACGAAGCTTCAAGGCACCTGGTGCCCACCAGACCCATCCACTAGGATGGCCAAGGCTGGCCAAGAGTCACTTGGCCCATGAAACCCAGCTGGCACCAGAGGCCAGGGCTGTCCAAGGAGCAGGAGGGTGAGGAGGCTCTGGGCTCTGCACCCTCAAAGAGGATATGGAGTAGAGCCCGAAATGAACTTCAGCAAGTCACTTAAGCCGTCCAAACCTTAGCGTCCTCATCTGCAGTTCTAACGGGGTGAATAAGGGTCTTTATGATGAAATGAGAAAATAAATATGAGAGTAACCGCGTAGCGCGACGGAAATGTGGTCCACTCGCTGACCCACTTCTGGCCCGAAAGTGCGTGTTTCTGTGGACTGAGGCTCAGGGGACCTGGTAGCTTGGTGACTTGGCGGAGAGGCGCGGGCTGAGCCCAGCCTAGGGCAGCATGGCAGAGCAAGGCGCTGGACAGGACAAGTCAGCTTCCCAGTGCACAAGCCCATGGTCGCAGGGGCTGCACACCACAGAGAAATTCAAAGCTCACTGCAGAAATGGCTTGCATGGTGGATCCTTGGTACCTAAGAACTCTCTTCAGGGAGTTGATCTGAATCCGTGCTGGGTCACTGTTACAAGCAGAGCAAGACCAGAAACAGACACACCCCACTTGGCCACGTCACAGCATTCCCAGGGCCTCAGGAAGGCAGATCTCCGCTTGCTTACCCGGCAGGAAAACACTGGATGCTCAGCATTTCATCGCATGGCAAAACCGCTGCAAAGAGAACCTTCCCAAGTCCCTGGCACGAAGGGCAAGCAGTGGTTCGTCACTGCAATGGAGCGCTGGGGCAGAGAAACCAAGAAAGGGAGGCTCTGGGAAGCCAGAGCAGCGGCCCAGCAGTCCGGGAGCACTGAGCCGCTCAGGAGGGCCCTCGCCCCTCAGCAGCGCTCAGCATCTATGATAGCAGCTTCCTGAGTCACAACAGAAGTCAGACTGCGAGTTGTGCCAGGTGGAGACGAGAGAAACTGGAGTGGAGTCTGAGGCGAGGGTCAGCAAGGGAGGGAGGAAAGGCAGGGACACTGCCTGTGTGGACACCCAGGACTGGTGGGAGGGTGAGGAAGCCCAGGAAGTGCTCCGTGCCCTGGAAGGAGACTGTCCCTTTTGCCTTTGGTTTTTTAAGGGGTCTCGACCTCACAAATCATTGGAAGAGTTGACTAAGTTTGTCCAGATTTCGACCTCGTGTAGTGAATGTCCTAAGCTTGGTTTGTGTCTGAAATCACTATCTTGAAAAGAATTGGGAGATCATTGGTTTTTGTTTTTGTCTTTGTCTGGGGGCATTTTTGGTTCACTATTTTTTTTCTGTCCAGTCCCTGGGGACCTCCTGATTTCACAACTACTTCAGGACGGTGACTGAAAGGGGAGCTCCCTGCCTGGGGGCTTTGCCTGTCACTTCCCCTCCAGGGCAAACCTAGAAAGACGGATGGCTGTGTCCGGCTTCTGTGGGGAGCCTGCTGAGGACCCCAGAGGACTGGAGCGCCTCTGATCCTCAGACTCTCTTCCTCAGTGTATCTACAAAGGGCTCTCTCCTGTCTGTCTGTGGGATGATTATATAAACGTAACATTTCATCCACATCAGCTCCCAGAGGCCTTGGCATTAGATTGACTTTAATGCTAAGGATCAAAACACAACCAGGAACATCTCAAAAACGTCCTTTCTTCCCATTCCAGCTGCACCATGACGACATTTACACAAAATTACATAAGATAATAACATTTTTTGAGAACCCTAATTCTCTGGCTCTGTGTTACAGAATGAAATTAGCTCAATTTAATTACAGATGACAAATGGCCTTGCTCATTTCATGGGGTACAGCAATCCCGAGCATCCTCTGAGGCCCTACGTCTCCCTGCCCTCCCCCTCCAAGGACCGTCTTGTGGGGGTCAGTGTGTCTCCCCGGGACCATCCACAAAAGGAGGTGAGCTGTGCTCCAGGCTTCCACCACTGTTTGTTGACTTGGCAACTGTTGCTAGGGTCCGGGGATTCAAATCACCAGAGCAGAGGAGGCATGGCAGAAACGAAGAGCCCCAGGGGCATCCAGGGTGCAGAGCTCGGGCCCACCGCCTGCAAGCTCAGGGCGCCTTCTGGGAGCACATCTATCCCTGCTCCCTGCACGGCCTCCATGTCCTTGTCCAGCGTGGCCCAGCCCTGGGAAGTCACGGGTGAACACTCAGCTCATGCCCAAGTCCTCCGAAAGCCTGCCCCGAGCCGAAGCGGTGCCCGAGTCCCTCCTGTTTGAACTGTGCAACACCTGGGCCCTTTAAAAGGGGCTGGGGGTGTAGCTCAGTGGCAAAGCGCTTGCCTAGAATGCTCTGGGTCCAGGGTTCCATCCCCAGCATCACAAAAACAATGCACTAGTGCAGCTGAGCACCATCATTCCTGGCCTGTAGCTCGAAAGCTCATAGTCTCTGCATTTGCCCAATAATACTCATCAAGCGCATTCTGCAAGCCAGAAAGCTACATCCCTGAGCCTCAGGGAGCTCACAGTCTGAGCATCCAAAAGGACAAGACTGCTGCCCCTGCCCTGACCTGAGGACTGCCCCAAAGGGACTGGCTTTCCTTCTCCAAATTCAGAGACACCTCCGGGGGGAAGAGCTTCCTGTTTGTGGAGAAACAGCCCAGACTGCTCACCCTGAAGGGCCTGAGGCAGCTCTTCATCAAACAGGAAAAGCCTACAGCTCATACCTGTGTATGGTTGTGCATCTGCTCCTGGGAACAGAGGGGAGGACGATGGCGACGAGGTGTCCCCACCCAGGGAAAGCCACCTGCGCATGTGAGGGCCAGCGTGAGGGGCCGGCTCCCTGGCTCTGCAAGGTGGGCTGGGTGATGTCCACCCCCAGGCTGAGCAAAGCTGGGACATCACAGCAACCCCAGCTGCAGGAACTTAGGCATGGATGAGAGGCAGGGAGGCCAAGCCCCGCAGGACAGCAGTCCTGTCCTCCGTCTGCCCACGGAAGACAGAACTCCAGCCCCATCCCACTCCCCTGCTGGTGGACCCCACTTTCTGCCCCCCCATCCCTCCATGGGGCACAGGGTCCAGTCTGCTCCCGACTAACCCTCGCGGCCCGGGCAGGGGCCTGTGTGGCAGGTGCTGTGATTTCACAGCTTCTTAGGCAGCCATTCATTTATTCTTTGTGTTGTTTTCTCAGCCTGTTGCATCGGTTTCTGCTCTGATATTTATAACTTCCTCCCCTGTACAAGGTTTGGGCTGGACCTGTTCTTCTTTTTCTGAAAGTTTGAGGTTCAGCATCAGGTGGCTTATTCGGGCTCATCATCTTCCTGGTGTGAGAGTTCCCCACTACGTCTCCTTTGCTGGACTGCTTCCATGGCGTCACATAAGTCCGGTATGTGATATAGGGTTTATCATTTAATTGTAGATACTGTTTAATTTCTTCTTTAATTTCATCTGTGACCTATTGGTTGTTCAAGAGGGTATTATCTAATTTCCATGTGTTTATGAAGTTTCTGTGGTTTCTTCCCATTGATTTCTAATTTCATTGCACTGTGGTCTGATACTATGCATGGGATAATTGCAGTTGCTTTGCACTTACTTAAGCATGTTCTATGGGCAAGTACGTGGTCTATTTTGGAGAAGGTCCCATGTGCCCCTGAGAAGAATGTGCATTCTGATGCTGTGGGGTAGACCACTCTGTAGACATCTACTAAGTCCATTTAGTCACAGGTTTGATTCAGCTCTGATATTTCTGTTGAATTTTTTGCCTAGGAGATTTATTTGTGACAATGGGGTACTGAGATCCTCCATTACAACTGTACTAGTGCGCATTTGATTTTCCATGTCTGTTAATGCTTGTTTCACACAGTTGGGTGCGCTGGTATTTGAGATGCCAGCACTGTTCTCCTCTCGGAAAGAAGAGTGCGGGGCTTCCCCACGGCACACCCAGGACAAGGTCCTGGGAACTTCGCATGTCTCCCGCACCCCTCCTCACTCTCTGCCTTCGTCTGCAGCACAGAAAGCCTTGTCACCAAGGCTCTGTCCTCTGCTTTTGTGACTGATGAGGGTGTTTGCAGAAAGTCAGCACTGTTACTTACCACATCTAAACTGCACAGGGCTTTTTCTATTTCTTTGCTTTCTTTGTTTTTGTTTTGTTTCTATTTCCTGCCATAGCGGGGACTGAAGCCACACTAAACTACACCCCCAACTCTTCCTTATTTTGAGACAGGTTTTCACTAAGTTACTAAGTTGTCCAAGTTGGACCCAAATGTGAGATCTTCCTGCCTCATCCTCCCAGAGTACTAGAATTACAGGTATGTGCCACTGTATCAGGCATATATAAATTCTAATTTAGTATCTTACAGAAATATTGCAGGTTATAAGTACTAGGCCATTTATTGCAACATTGTTTATTGTGTCATAAACAGAGGAAATAATTTATGCAGGTATGTTCAATTGTTTAGGTGAAGAGCAGAAGAAAAATATAGTCCATTTATTGTCTGAAATCTATATTATGAGAGACTAGGCAGTTATTTAAAAAGAACAGGTTAGAGCCACATGTAACTATATATAAAAAGTTCGTTATGTAGTACAAATAAGAAAGCATTACGTACAGAATGTTTTCATCCTTTATAACAACAGTTGAAAGTGGTCTGAGAGACGGAAAGAGCTATGTGCTGTTGTGCGACCCTCGAGCAAGGCAGGAAGGGGCACGCGGATCGCGAGCCTCGGTTCCCTCCCAGACACGGGGTCTCGCTTGTCCACCTTCGTGCTGCTCCACATGTCAGCAAGTACTCTGCAACTTAAAAACTATCACGGAATGAAAAAGCAATCAGAAGCTGAGCCCTCCCCGCGCAACAGGCCACTGTGGCTGGGCCTGGGGCCACATCTGTGCCTGAGCTGTGGCCAGGTGACTCGCTGATCACCTGGCTGTGAGCGAAGGCACGTGAGCCACATCTGGGAGAAGATCTGTAGAGGAAGGGTGCTGCCTGCTCCCCGCTTCTTCCCCTGCTCGGGAAACGGGGCACCACCGCTGCGGCGGTCACAGGACTGATCCCCAGGACGGCGGGCCTGGACAGCCTGGTTTGGTGGTAGCCGGGGAGCCGCCTTTCCACATGAAGTACCCTCACCCGGACATTTACAGCAGAGTAAAAGAAACGTCCACCTTGTTTACGCAGTTGTTGTCTGGGGGTTGGACAAGTAAATCCTATCCAGTAAAGAAACAGGAAAACCAGACTTCTCCTTCCTCGCCGGCGATTCTGCTGTGACACTCCTCCCTAGGACAGACGGCCGTACGTCCGGGAACTTGAAACACTGGAGGCATCCAGCGCACACTCCACAGCTGAGAGGGAGGCCCAAAGCCAGAGCTGCTGGGACCAAGAAGCACACAGCTAGGGCGCGGCCAGCACAGCCTAGCACGCGGCCTCTGGATCCCCGCATCAGTGCATGGCCCCCGCTGCACTGCGCGGCCCTCAGCGCTAGGGCCTCCCCAGAGCGCAGGGCTGGTGTTTGCGGGGGTGTGTGGGGCCGGAAGGTCTCTGCCGGAGAAACAGTCCCGGGCCTTGACTGCCTCTCTGTCGGCACAGGGTGTGTACAGATCGCGCCCGGGCCAGCTCAAGCCCACAGCCCTCTCCGTGGCCTTGCTCCCCTTCTTCCTGGGGCCAGCGCTGAGCGTTTTACAAGCAGTTCAGTACCTTAACCTCTCAGGTAAGTTTTTCTGGAAGGGAAGGCTGCCGGGGGTTTGGCAAAGATGGAGTTTTGCCTCCTCCGTGCTAACGCCCGTGCTAGTCAGCTTCCATTCACTCTGAGCAGGAACTAGGAAAAAGACAGCTTCCTGGAGGAAAGGCTGACTTTGCCCCACAGCTTCGGAAGTTTCAGGGCATGGTCATCGGCCCCACTGCTTCGGGGGGTGTGGGGAGGAACGTCATGCCAGAGGGCACGGTGGGGCAAAGCTACTCACCTCGTGGTACCTGGGAAGCACCAGAAAGGGAGGGGCCAGGAACAAGGTCCGCCCCGAGGCCATACCTCACCACTCTCCCCACCAGCCCGGCCCCACCCGCCAAGTTTCCATCACCTCCCAGTAATGCCCTCGAATTGTGAATCCACTGAGGGAGGAATCCACTGATTAAGCGATCCAGTCACCCTCCCAGAGTCCCCCTTCCACCCACGTGAGACTGTGAGGGACATGTCAGACCTAAACCATAGGGCACCCCTAGGCTGTGCTCAACTGTTCTCTCTGAGGTCAGGCCCCTCCTTCAGGAAAGACCTCACTATCAGCAGACCTGGACACTGGAGGGCAAGTTGCTCCCTCCTGAAGAGCAACAGTTTGGGGAGCCCTCGGTGAGCCCTGGAGTTTCTTGAATGACAGCGATGAGGGAGGGAAGGGTTACCAACAGTTGGACCAACAGACTTGCCCTGCCCCTCCCTGCCCTACCCCCAACTGCCAACATTTGCTGAGTTGGGTGTTGAGACAAACTTCCAAATTCTTTGGAAAGACTCGGATTGAGTCGGTGCAATTTAGTGGCCCGCCCCAGAGTCCTTACACAGCTGTTCTTTGAGGACTTTCCAAGCGAAGAAAGACAAATGTCAAATACCACGAAGGCAGGCAGCTCAAGGGAGCTGGTGGAGAAGGGGGAGCCACTCCTCTCCACCCCCAGGACAACCAAGGAGGTGAAGAGTCGCAAATGTGCCCCTCCTTCTTCTGTGTCCACTGGCAGCTCCGTGTGGGGACAGACAGACAGAAAGTGGGGTTCAGCCGTCCACTGACGTTTGTGACTGCTTAAATAGGGGGTGTCTGCTTCACAGTTGCACCATATCTGTCTCTCACACAAGCAAAAAATTAGTATATAACAAACACTCTAATATAATGTTTAGTCTATTGTTTTTTTCTTTCGGTCATTCTAGGGACTGAATCCAGAATTATATCCCAAGCCCTTTTTATTTATTTTGAGACAAGGTCTTGCTGAGGTGAGTCCCCAAGTGTGACTCAAATCTTGGATTCTCCTGCCTCAACCTCCCTCAGGGCTCCCTCAGTGCCTTGGCTTAGTCTACTTTCTTAAAAGTTAAAATCTTCAAGCTCTTATTTGAATATCAACAATATGATGAATACGAAGTGTGCTTACTTAATCATAAAAGCAAGACTAAGAATTCATTAACCATTCAATGTCCTTTTCACTGCTTGAAAGACAGCTTAAAGTATTTTGTATTTGATTTCACTGCTAACTGCAGACTGGCTTCTTGTCCTCACCTGCCTTCTCTCCCAGGTAACCCACGTTCCTGGGATTACACCGTGAGACTGCACCTTCATAGCCTCTCCTCCGGAGAGCCCACTGGGGGTCTCGGGCCTGGGTGCGTTTGTGGGTGTGAAGAGAGGACTAACCCTGAATATCTAATGAATCCCATTACGCAGGCAGCTGTCACCCCAGACTCCCTCCCTGCATTAGGACAGTTTGCCTTTCTATGCGTCCACACCCTGGAATTTTAAGTTGACAACGAGAACAAATGCCACACAAACATGGTCCATCGCATGGGCCATATTCAGGCAGCCGGGTTCCAAGGTCAAGGCTCAGTAGTACAGTAAGGTCCCTGAAGGACACTCCATTCCCAGCTGTGTGCTGAGCCCAGTCTTGTTACTGTTCCGTGCTGCCTAACTTAATGACTTAAAATAAGATATATTTATGGTCTCGCAATTTCTGCGAGTCGGAAATCTGAGCTGTGTCCAGAGAATCACAAGGTCACAACCAAGGGGTCAGCTGAGCTACAGTTTCACCTAGAGGCCTGTCTGGAGGAAGATCTGCTTCCAGGCTCATTCAGGCAGTTGACAGAATTCATTTTCTTGTGACGGGTGGCCTTGGTTTTTACTGGCTGCTAGTCACCTGTGTGTCCCAGAGGTCCTCATCGTCTGTTGACGTGTGGGCTTCTCCAACATGCTTGTGTCTCTCAGTGAGGGTGTGAGATACCACCAGAAATCTGAGGAGAGTCCACGAGAAGTCTGGGGCTTGAGTGTATTTATGGATGTGAAGGGAGGACCACGTTTGGACTTCATAACATCACTTCTCCGTTCCCGATGGAGAACAGGAGGTAGAGTCAAAACACATGCTTCCCTTTTCTGTGACCACTGACACCTTCAGAGAGGGTGCCTGGACAGTAAGGTGGGCCTACACAGAGCCTTATGTAATGTACCCTGATCGTGACAGTGACATCTCATCACCTTTGGCACAATCTGCGGACTGGAGCAAGTCACAGGCCCCACTTGGCCCAAGGTAAAAGCAATACACAAGGTCACGGACTCCAGCCTATTGCATTTTGAGAAAAAAAAAAAAAAAAAACACTTTAGGAAAAAGAGTCAGGGTCCACTGAAGAGAAATTTTACCCGGTTAGAGTTCATAGCAGAGCATCAGGTGGCTAAGCATCGAGTTTGCCTTTTCCCAGCTTTGCTCCAGGTCCACGGTTTCAGATACACGTGAGAGCCTCAAGTGGGTGAAGGCTTCAACCCAACCACAAGGACAGAGAGACTGCAATTTTGCTGCTTATAGGAGGAAATAACTTACCAACATTAGGACGTTTTCAGAGTGCACCCTAAAAGAAACAGAGGCCAAGATTGCCCTGGAAGGCTAGACTATGATTACAGTAGGCAAGAGGGAGAGGGAAAGGAACATGGAGGTATCTGTTAGAATTTTCTGGCTGCGGTACATGGTGATGTTGGAAGGATGAATTGAAATCAGATTATGAACTGGAAAGAATTCAGATTTCACCTTGTAGGCAATGAAGGAACACCAAAGCATTGTAAGTAGGATAACAACATTATCAAAACCCTGCCTCCAGACAATTAACCTGGTTATGTAGACAGAATTATTGTTTTCTTATGAGTAAATTTTGCTAGATATAGAATTCTCATTTGACAGTTTCCTTATAACTTAAGAAATAGCATAGAATTAATTTTACCCTCCATGCCTTCTTATGAAAAATCAGTTGATAATCTGACTGAGGATCCCATATACATGACAAGTTTTCTCTTGCTACCTTCGACATTCTGTCTTTGACTTTTGACAGTTGACCACAATGGGTCTTCATATAAGTATCTTTGGTTTATCCTTCTTAAAATTCTTGAAGACATATCTGTCCTCAAATTTAAAGTGTTGAGCCATTATTTTTCTGAATAATTCTTGGACTTTTACTCTTTTCCTTTGTAACTTCCTTAATGCATAAATTAGTCCATTAAATGGTGTTCTAAAAGTTTTTATGCTCTGTTTGCTTTTCATTTTTTTGCCATTTCTCAGACTCAACACTTTCCTTTTATCTTACCTTTGGTTTACTGTTCTTTCTTCTATCTGCTATACTCTACTGTTGTACTCTTCTAGTGAATTTTTCATTTTAGTCATTGTACTTTTCAACTCCAGAATTTGATTCTTTTTTTAAAGTTTGTGTTTCTTCACTGATATTTTCATTGTGCTCATATATTACTTTTCTGATTTCATTTAGTTCTTTGTGTATATTTTCTCTTTGCTCTTTAAGCCTGTTAAGACAGTTTTAGAGTGCCTTATGGGGACTCTGATGTTTTGGATTCTTTAGGTACAGCTTCTGTCAATTAATGTTCCTTTAAATAACCATATGGTCCAGCTTTTTTGAATGCCCTGTGATTGTTTAACTGGGCATTGACTATTTCAATGTAGTTCTGTGAAAATAAATTTATTAAAATTTTCTAATGTTCTCTTCTGTTTCTTTCTTACTCTTGTTGTTGTTGAAGGTTATAGTTGTACATTTGTTTTAAAACTTTTCCAGACAATTATTTTTGTAAAGACTGTGCCTTTTCCTGCTGTTCTTTAGCTTCTTGAATGATGATAGGCCAAACAAATAAACACAGCATCCAAAATATGAAACCAAAATGAGAAAACATACATCTCTCCTACTTTTTGCAGGCTGACTCTGTGCTGGAGGCACATAGATACTTACACAGACTTTCTTTGCCTATAGGGCACAGCCTGAAGGCTTAAGGTTTTCTCAGAATTGCTCTAAACATGCATCTTGCCTGGGAATATGTGAGAGTTTCTAGTTTCCCAAGTACACATGACTAGCTTTAAATGTCCTAATTTCCCAGAGTCTAACCTCAGCTTCTCTTTCAAGTCTTAGATGGTCTAATGTATGTCTCCTCCTGGAATCTCTTCCCCTAGATATCTCTGGCTTATAGTTGCCTTGTAGCTTTTATCATTGATGTCTACCAATTTTACCACCTACATTCTGAGTCATGTGGCACAGAGACTAATGCTTTACATCAGTTTTTCACATTTCCCCCAGACAGCTTAGAAGAGATATGCACAATGATTTCCAGGGAGGGCCATCCAGCTTCCTCCAGGCAAGGTGGATCTGTGCTGGTGTCTGCTCAGGATCAGAAACCACTACTGTGAGGAAAAGGGAGATGGGGTCAAGGTGAATGAGGACCCCACAACTTTCCTTCCATCTTTTGAAAAACAGCTCTTCTTCGATTAGGCATTTGGTTATTGCTCCAAACTTCTGTTTCCCAGAGTTTCTACAAAGTTGGTTTATGACAGCTGATGAGTTTATTTTTTGACTTTTTAAAGTGGTATTTCTGAGGGAAGCGTCCAGAACTTGGAGATTCCTAGTTTGACATTTGCCAATGACATTCTCCACTACACAACTCTGGACCTGAAAAAGAAAAAAGGTATCATACAAATGGAAAAATTAAAAACAAACAACTCTCTAAATCCATTAGGTACTGAATTCAATAAATATTTACTGAAGCTGCAAGTATGGCTCTATGGGAGATTACTCGCCTAACATGTATAAGGCCCTGGGTTAAATCTCCAGGATCTCAAAACAATCAATCAATCAATCAATATTAGCCACTTACTATGTGCAAGGCACAGTTGCAGGTGCTAGGATCTAGAGAAGCAAGAAAAAAAGAGCATATTTTTGTTCGTTTATTTGTTTGTATAAAAACATCCACTGAGCTCCATCTGTACCTCAGGCATTGGTAATAGAGTTATAAGTAATATAACCATCGTCCTTGTTACTATCAGACTTAGAATTTAGGTTAAGCAGCAATGGACATTACAGAGTAGAAATCAGATGCATTCCTACACACTACCAGAGGAGAGAAAATGGAAGGAAGCTTGTCTTAAACTAGGGAAATGGGAAGAAGGATAGGAAGGGAGAAGGAAGGAAACAGAGAAGTACAGAAATAGCACTGTAGTGAGGTGATATAAGCAACTAAACAGACAAATATAATGTCATGTCATCAGTGAAGCAATGGGAAATACAAGACATTATGGAGCTAGACATTAAAATAAAGAAGGCTTCTCAGATAACTAGGCAGATGCCTAAAGATAAAGATAAGACCCCTAGGTGAGAGGAGGGGCCAAACATGTTCACTGAAAGAAAGATGGCCTCTTTAATAAATGGTGCTGGAGAAACTGGCTCTCCACATGCTGAAGATTAAAGCTAGACCCTGATATATCACCATGCACTAAACTAAAGTCAAAATGGATCAGGGACCTAAATATTAAAATAGAAACGCTAAATCTACTGGAAGAAAAAGTTGGTAGAAGTCTTGGAGATATAGGTGTAGGTAGAGAGTTCATGAACAAAACCCAGACTGCCAAGAAAATAGTAGAAAGAATCAGCAAATGGGATCTCCTTACTAAAAAGCTTTTGCACAACAAAACAAATCACCAACAAAGTGAAAAGACAACCCACGGAGTGGGAAAAAAGTATAGCCAGTTGTCCCACAGACAAAGGACCTATATCCAGAACATACAAAGAATTGAAAAGATCAGACTCCTCAGATTCAAAGGCCCAATCCAAAAGTGGGCATTGGAGATGAACAGACACTTCTCAGATGAAGAAATACAAATGGCAAATAAATACATGAAAAACTGTTCAACAGCATTGGTCATTCGAGATACACAAATTAAAACAACACTGAGATTCCATCTCACCCCAGAAAGAATGGCTAGCATCAAAAAATCAACTGATAATAAATGCTGGAGGGGCTGTGGAGAAAAAAACTTTCTCCATTTCTGGAGGAATGTAGACTGGTACAACCACTGTGGAAATCAGTGTGGAGATTCCTCAAAAAGCTGGGATTGGAGGTCCCATTTGACCCAGCTATTCCCCTTCTGGGTATCTTCCCAGAAGAATTAAAATCATCATACTACAGTGATATATTCACACCCATGTTTATAGCAGCACAATTTGTAACAGCTAAATCTTAGAAACAACCCAGAAGTCCATCAACTGAAGAATAGATAAAAAAGATGTGATTTTTTTAAATAATGGAGTACTACTCAGCCATAAATAGGATAAAATGGAGTCTTTTATCAGTAAATGGATGCAACTCGAGAACATATAAGTGAAATAAATCAGACTCAAACATTATATATTCTCATTAGTGTGAAAAAACAAACAAGTAAATAAGATCCAAAATGTACTCTAGATATTGTGAACTGGGAAGAAACTGTTCAAAATAAAAGACAAACTGTAATGGGGAAAGGGGAAATGAAGAAAGGAAAAAAGGAAAAATATGTATGTATACACAAGATAGTTCAGACTGTTACACAGCTAGTTTCTCTTAGCTCACTAAAAAGAAAGTTTTGTGCTACTGTTGTACAGACAAGATAGCTTGCCTGTATCTTCTACTCTGAACTACTACTAGGAAGACAACAATACACAGAGCATCAACTATTGTAGCTGTCTCTATTAGCCTGTTTTGAAACTTGGTTTCATTGTGGTTTATCCTTTTTTAAAAAGGAAGGAACAGCTGGGATGGGGGAAAGGAGGTGAAATACATTTATATATAT
>NW_004955429.1:23245421-23250767 GCF_000276665.1 Chinchilla lanigera
TTTTGGGTTTTTTCTCTTTAAAATAAAAAAAGAAGGACACATGGCCGTTAATTCCCCCTCAAAATACTCCCTCCTCACTTCACACACATGTAGCCCATCATTCCTGCTTCTTTTCTTCCCGTCTTTAGTTCTGCTGTTATGGCGGCCTTGATGTCTTGAACTGATTCAAAACACTGACCTTGCATGGTTATTTTGACTCTAGGGAACGGCCAGAGGTCGCACAGTCCAGATCTGGTGAGTAGGGTGGAGGAGGACACACCGTCATGTTCTCACAAGCCCGCCTTTCTCATGAGCCTACCGGCACTGCGCAGCAGCATTCACTGTGCTTGTGATCACACCTGGGAAGATGTTAAGAGTGAAGAGATGGTTTAACGTATTCAGGGAGTTCCAGGAGCCCCCGTGCCAGCACTCTGAGGCGATGAGGAGCGAGAGTGATCCGAGGATGGTGAGTGAAACCATGGTCGTGCAGGGTCACTTACGCCACTGAAAACAATTTCAAATCGCCATATGAGCCACTGAAGGGTTAACAGAGGAGGTGACAGGAAGACCAGCATTTCAGAAAGAATACTTGGGCTGCCTTGTGGCTAATAAGTCAGCAAGCTAGTCCGGAGCTGTAGCAGGAACACAGAAAACGGGGGGAGGGGGTGATGTCAACTCGGATAGTGACCACAAAAACAGTAAACAGTAAAGTAAATAAAATAAAGTCAATAAAAGATAACAACAGCCAGGTTTCTAACTTGAGCAACCGGTAGGCTGAGATGCGATTTGCTAAAATAACCTTAGGCATTGTCAGATCACTAAACAGGCCAGCACGCCCATGCACCCGTCACCAGAATACTGTCCTCGGCCAACAGGAGCCAGGAACTGCCTCTGCAGAAGGCTATACCCTCACCTCACTCAGCAGCCACAGCTAGTAACCAGTTGGCAGAAGACTACAGAAGGCTGGCTCCTCGGCTTCAAGCTGGCGCTGATGCTGTGATGTCCCCGAGCTTCCGGGAAATCAAACTGTGTTGGGGTGCTCACTGCGATCACCTCCCTGCACAGCTCCTTCCCTATCCTGCCTCTCCTACTCCCTGTCTCCTACCAGTACTCCCTCAATAAATCACAGGCTCACACTCTGATTTTAGGAAGCACGTACTAAAATAGTTGGTCTCAAGAATACGCTCTAGAGCAAATTTTAGAGATAAGGTTCTGGAGTTGACCCCTACCCCACTGGCTGTCAGTGTGCTCTTGCAGTTTTGGTGATGGATGCTACTCTCACCCAGAAACACTCTTACATGCAGACCTGGCCAGCAGTCTGACTGAACCAACATCCGGCCACTCTGTGTCCCACCCAAGCTGACACACGAAGTCAACCATCGCAGGCAACCTGCTGGTAAGTGCCGGACGGAGTCAGAATCTGTAGGATATGAAGATTTTAAACCAAGGAGAATATCTACTGTGGGAGGGGGGGTATTTAAGAATTGCCAACATATTGGTGATAGCTGAAGTCACAGGAGTAACTGAGGTAAGCATGGAAAATATGTCATATAAAAAGAAACTGGAACAGAACTAAACCTTGAGGACGGTGGGCATTCAAGTGATGGTCTGAGCACACAGCACCAGTGCAGACGGCCACGGGTAGAAGGCAATCTGGAAGAGAAGCTAGTGGGAAGTGTGGTAAGGCCGAGGGGCTCATCAGTGGGGTCAAATGGGACCCATACATGAGGAGGGCTGCAAAGTACCCTCGTCATCTAATGCCCCTGGTGAAGGCCGGTCCAGTGATGGGGTGAAGAGGACGCTGCAGTGCCCGGGGAACCAAAGAGGAGTACACAGGTGAAGACAGCAGCTTGTCAGCGGGGAGATGAGAGAAGACCAGAGGCTGCAGGGACACGCTGGGAAAGGTTTGCCAGCTGGCTTTCAGGACGGAGAGGCTCCAGCATCTTCAGTGAGTGGCACTGGTACCAGCCTCTCACTCCGTGGAGGGGCTCTTCAAGAAACAGCACAAGCCTGGGATCTGAACCTGGGTTGTGGTCGACGCTCTCCTCAGGCCGTTATTTTGCCCTCCGGCCCTCGTTCACACAATAGCCTCCTTCAGAGTACTGTCGGGAGAGTGGGAAGTGCATATGGAGGCATTCTAGCAGTCATCAGCATTACTTCTAAATTGCCATGGAGAGGACTGGATTTAAGGCTCACGTTTTTCAAGCTGGAGCATCTGGGAAATAGCAGAGTGGAAACACTGGCAGAAGCAGCTTTGGAGACAGAAGGATGACGACGTTGGTTTGCATAGGCTGTTGCTGGGGTCGTGGCAGGACATCAAAGTGGAAACACGCAGCAGGTATGTGGAGACGAGGACCAGACGTAGCAGAGCAGTCAGGGACGGAGAAGCGGAGCTGGCACCCTCCCCCGGGGCGACAGAGGGCAACAGGGGTCTGTGTAACATTTGGCAGAGTCCCACAGCGCACCTAAAACTGCCATGCACTTAGCAACTGCTTTGTATCAGGCCCTTTGCCTACAGTTTCTTATTATCTGCTTCACAGTGGAGAAAACTGAGGCCTGGAGAGGTCACCCAACTAATAAATGGTGCAGCCCAGAATCAAACACAGTGCCTCTGGCTCCAAAACCTGCGTTCTTTCCACTGCCTCATGCCGCTCTGTAGGACCGAGTCTGGGGAGAACTATCTGTCGGAGACGAAAGAAATGAAGAGCTGGACAGAAAACGATGAGAGATGGTGCCGTTATGGCGGCTAAGAGAAGATAAAGCTTCAAGATGGTGGAGCTGGAAATCCTGCCAGCCGCTGCCAGAAGAGTCGGGGACTGAGAACTGACAGGGCTGTGGAGCTGGGACCACCTGGCGGCCGGCTGTGCACGGTGGAAGGGAGCTGTGCGGAGGGAAGAGCATCCTGCCTAGCACCTCCCGGGTGGTAGGGCTGGAGAAACTGCTACACGGACAACGCAACCAGTGTCCGATGGTCCCCGCATGCGGTGAATCCGGAAAGGAAAAGCCAGGCAAAGCCTCACCCTCAAACAGCCACAGTTTAACTGGGGATACCTGCGTTCATGACGCGGAAAACCAGGGAACACACAGCTGAAAGGAGTAATGTGTCCCCGAAGGCTCCTCCTGCCGCTGCAACTTCTGCCCCCTTCTGGGTTGGGTGGGACCCGAGCTCCCAAGGGAGAGGTGGGCCAGCGGGCCAGGCAGCACCTGTGTGCGATGGCAGCGGCAGCTGCAGGGGTGGGGGGTGCACTGGTGCCCAGGAAGTGTGTGCAGCTGGGGAAAAGGGCAGAGGACAGAGCTCCAAGCAGCGTCAGTGCCTCACGGAACACAGCAGACCCCACAGACACGAAGCAGGACTGGCCGGAGAGGAAGGGACCTGTGAACTGCGGCCGAGTCCCTCGTTAAAGTGCACCTTGTAGCCCAGAGGCAGACTACATCCTGCATCCTTCTCTCCTCTCACTTGATTCCTTTCAACAGCCCATCTCACTCCAGCCTGGCCTTAGCAGCTCGCTAAGCTCACATCCCCTCCGGCCACGAACTCAGCCCTGCGGCCTCCTGCCTCATTTACTAAATTCCCCGGGCCAGAGAGCGTCGTCCTGGGGAGGGAACCAACACTGGCCTCCTCCGACTCCTCCACTTGCTTTCACCTGGCCATCTCCGTCCGCTGCTGGTCACAAAGTGTTAACCCGCCTAGTCCTGGACAGCCTACCTGACACCGAAGGTCTATCTTGCCCTATCTTGTTTGTCTCAGAAAGCAGGACACCTGCAGGCCAGAGATGGGCGAGCTCGAGCACGCTGAATCCAAGACAACTATCAGAGTGACTGCCAGCCAACCTGACCTTCACCACAATCCATCTGCATCTGAATGACACACCCCATCACCATGACAGCTGACGGTTGCCACATGACAACCAGAAAAACCAATAAAAACGGAAAAGGGGTGGTGCTTGAGTTTGGGGGAAACTTCATCCATTCCCAGAAAACATAAATTCCTCCCTCTCTTTTCTTCTGTCCTGTATTTAATAGCTCCCAACCCTCAACAGGTCAAGAAGTTGATTTCTCAGTTTATCTCCCTCTTTTATTCTTTTCTCTTTGTTGCTCAATCTGCACTGGAGCTTGTTACTGGTCCATCTCCAAGAGGGAAAAGGAAACCCCCTAGCTGGGCAGAAATGGGTAACAAAAAGACCAACAGAATTTCTCTGAGGACCAACCTCAGGCTTAGGTTCCCCCTACCAAAAAAGCATGTAGTTGCCACGTGCCTAAAATACCAGGGTTATCATCGGGTCCTGCAGTTAAGAACTGCTCTCCCCTTTGGTTCCTGTCTTAAAATGCTCTCTTAAAACATGCAACAACATAGAACTACGCACACAAATTTTAAATGCCGGCATCCTTTGACCCAGTAATTCTAACTCTAGAAGTTTACCTTAAGAAAACTAACAGACTATGCAAAAACGAATGCATACGAGTATCCATTTGTCACCATCCGGAAGAGTAAACTTTGGGAAGAGACCTGCCAGCAACAGCAATGGTTAACAGGTTATGGTGCACCTTATGTCGCCGGTAGAAATAATGGTATCAGTTGTTCATTTTCCATGTCTGTGACAGGGGAGAATGCAGGTGACAAAACGTGTAGTGCCGTCTGTTCTAATCAATACACCTACATCCACTTGTGTACCTGTGCACAGGAGGAATACAGAACGACCGCTAAACGTCGACAGCGATCACCTCTGGGTGGAATGATTGGGAATTGTGGATTATTTTCACTTCCTTCTTTGTTGTTCTTTTCTGAACTGGAAAAAATAAAATGTACGGCCCGAACAATGTTTGAAGCTTAAGAAATTGCAAAAAGAACTCAGTGACCTCACACACACAGAACCGAGCTCCGCGGGTCGAGCTCCAGCGCCCGGGAAGGGCGGGGCCCCGGCCGGCCAGGTCCGCGCTGGGCGGCGCCACGTCACGTCACGTGCGCAGCATGTGCCGCCCCGCCCGCCGCCCCCGCTGGCGCCCGAGGTCGCGTCCAATCCGCCCCAGCCTCCGGGCGCCCGATTCCCACGGGAAGAGCCCGTTGCCATGGCGACGCGCCCCCGCCGCCCGCCGCGCCCCGCGGCCCACCTGCCTCCTCGTTCTCCGGGCTCGGAGGGAGGGAGACGGTGAGCAGGCACGGCGGTGAGGAGGGGCGCGCATCCGGAGCCTGCAGGACAGCCCTGCGCGCCCTTCCCCTCCCGGCCGGCAGTCCGGGCTCGGAGCGCCTGCACGGGCCGCCGGCGCCCCGCTTTCCCTCTCCGTCTTCCGAGAGGCCCGCGGCAGGCCTTGAAGTTTCGGGAACGCGGCGCGGGAGGGCGCGGAAGGCGGGGCGCGGCCGGGGACGCG
>NW_004955429.1:23251034-23286059 GCF_000276665.1 Chinchilla lanigera
CGCCCACGCCGGCTCCGGGGCCTCCCTGGGCCTCGCGGACACGAGGAGACCTCGCCCTGGGCCCTGCGTCTCCCGCCCCTCGCCCCAGGCTGGCTGTCCAGGGAAGGGCTTCAAGCATGTCGCCGACTGGCCTGGAAACGCTTTCGTCTGTGCTCCAGCAGCAGCAGCGCGTTGGTTAATGGAGTCTCCTGGCGCTGGACCCCCCGCCAGCACCGCGCTGCGATCCCGGGGTGCCCGCCAGCCCAGATGTGGGGCACCGGAACGCCTGGGCGCACCCCTTTCCGCCGCCGTTTCCCGCCTCCCCGCGCCTCCCGCGCCCACGTCCTTTGGGTCTTGGGGTTGCAGTGAAACTTGGAGTGGCCCAGAGTCTGTTTTCTTCCAACGTGCGTAGCCGCCCACTGCAGACCCTGCGTTCCCTTCAGCTCCGCCCTGCCTCTCCTCCTGTCCGCGCGCACACAGACACACACACACACACACACACACACCCCTTCCCTCCCCAGCATCGTCCGGAGAAGTCAGTGCCCAAATAGCTGCCCACTGGGGCCGGGATGGGAGCGGGGTGCCCACGAGCCCAGGCCGGAAAGGGCTTTGACAACACAGGCGTCGCACTTCGTGAGTGGGTGGCAGGTAGAAGGGCTCACTCACCCATAGGCGCAAGCTGGTCCTTACCTTCTGACTGCGGCGAACTTGCCCTGGATATTAGCCCTTATGCTTTGGGGCAGCGCTGGCGAACCTTTCAGGGCTTCGGTGCTACCGCTGGCTGCCGCGCTCGGGCCAGAGGTTCGCCACCGCTGATCATCGGGGGGTCCGGAAGAGCTCTCCCGCAGCCCCTGCCCGCCTCCTCCCCGTCCTCATCGCCGGCTCCGGAGTATGCTGTCGCCCTGAGGTTTGCAGAGCAGGTTCAGGACCACCAACTCGGTTCTTTCGAGAAGGAACGGCTCCCGTCTGTGCTGGAGGAGGCGGGGCTGCCGGGGGCCCTATAATCATGGAGCGAATCTGCCTTGGACCGTCGGTCTCTGACATGGCAGATGCAAAGACGATCAAGGCATGGCTTTTTCATGACAAGGAAAGCCGAAGAGGGTGGTTGGAAACTGCGCGTTGTTTCTGAGACATCCGGGCCGAAGGCACCCTGCTGTATCAGACTGCCTCTGGGAGTCCAGCTTGGGCGCGCGCAGAACTTCCATGCCTGTTGCCAGCTAGGAATGGGGCCATTCTGTCTGTCTCTGATCCTGTTTAAGATCCCAAAATCTGCCGACACTGGAGACATCCGGGAGTCTCCGTGCCCCTCGCGGGGATCTAGAGGGGCTGCAGGTGAGACTTTGCTCTGTCTGGAACATGTAGCCTAAAGCTATGACGTACGAAGAAGTGGGTATCCCCAAGAGTCCACTTCTGCCCTGGCCTTGGTGGGCTGGCCGTGTGACCCAGCATCCACCCCGGACTTCTCAGTGAAGAGGCGCAGTTGGTAGCTACGTAGACTGTCCTCGAGCGGATCAGACGTGTTCATCCTCCCCGAGGACTTTCCTCCCTGGGCATCGAAGGAGGCAGGGGTTTGTTAGCTCCTCCCTGGTGCCCCCCCAGCTCTCCACCCACTCCCTGAGAGCTTCAGCCCAGCCGGTCTGTGGACGGGGCCCCCCTCTACCGCCTCCTCCTTCCCTTGAGCTCCGCTCATTTGCTCCGGGCCCCTGAAGCTCCTGTATTTCCACTCTAATTTTGAACGTTGCTGTGTCCAGAACGCTGGGTGATAATAGAGGTGGTCATCGATAATGTTCCCTGCGTGAATAAATCCGGGTTTTCTATGACCCAGTTGTGTTTTCTACCCTCAGACGCTTCTCAGCGCTGCTCGCTTGTTCTGCTGGCCGTTCTATTTCACGTGGTAGAGTCCAGACCTTCTGCAGCTTGTGACCGCATGTAGCCCCGGACTGGGTAGAGGACATAAACTTCAAGAACAACATAAAAACGAACCAAAGGACAACTTAACTAGGACCCTCGCAAACCTTCTGAACTCTTCTTTCCCTCCACACTGTCTCTGGCTGGACACATATTACTTTGTTTACCAGACCCTCTTTTCAGTGAAAACTGCCCCTCCCTCCAGTCTGTACCTCCTGTGCACAGCCTCGCCACAACACACTGACCCAGGAGTGGGCTCTTACGTGGACCGGCGAGAACCTTCCTCTAGGATTTTGGGTTGAAGGCAAGACAGTCAGTCCAGTCCCTCCCATGGTGAGCTATTAAACTGTGTGGGGGTCCGTGGTGGCCTTGTTCCCCGCCAAGCTGACAAAGCTGAGGACCTGCAGGGGCTGAGAACAATGACACAGAGGAGTCCTGGCTGTGGGTGGTCCACAGGCCCCCGGCCATGTGCTAGCTTTTATTTTTTTAACTTACATTTCAGTTGGCTTCTGCCACTTACAAAGACCTCATGCTTTGTGAAAGCAGAGTTCACCTGCTTCTCAGAGGGGATGTCCCCGTCCTCCTGCCCTGGCTAATACCTCCTCCCATCCCCTGATTTCATCCCACCCTGGGGTCCCTTGTTTTATCACTGGCACATTCTCGAATCTTCTGTCATTCTAGCTACATGTGTGCTCATCCTTGTCCAAAAACTGGAAGACTTTCTTTCACCCTTGTGCCTCCTCAGCTTCTGCCTGCTCTCATTCTACTCACTCCCTCTGTTGTCTCACCCACTACTTTAATGCCTGATCTCCAGCTGCCAACCTGCCCCATCTAGGTTTCCTGTTTTCCTGACACCGCTGTCTTGATGGGCAGTGCGTGGCGGAAGATGTCACTTCCTAGAGTTCAAGCTGCTTGTCTGCAGTGCCTGGCATCGGGAACCACCTTGTCTTTTGGGGAACGCCCATTTCCTTTGGTGGTTCTTCTCCTCTTCCTTGCCCTAATCCAGAGAAGCTGCACCTGCAGAGCTGTACCAGAAATGGTCAGACCTTTCCTAACCCCCACAGCTTTCCAGCTCTCTCTGTCACTCAGTAAAACTCTGCCCGGCCTTGCACTCCTGCACTGCTCGGTGAAGGTTGCTGAGCTAATGAGATCACTGAAGCTAAGGCATTAATGAGTGAGTTATTTCAATATTTTGATCATAGCTTCCAAAGGCTTAGCTCAGTGTCTCTCAAATCTGGATGATAGTGGGAGGGCTGGGTGGGCAGTAACGATGGAGTGGGAGAGGGGGATGCGATATAATGAGAGGCTAAGAGTTTTGTGAGATATTTGTTCCGTGTTCTTACTTTGATATTGTTTTCTGATTGTGCATTTTAATTTTCTGTTTCACTGACACTCAAATAATGACCCGTGCCATCTCTCGGTAGAGAATAATCTCAAGGATTTGGAGGCTTTTTCTTCTAAAGTAAGTCTTACTCTTCTGCTTGAGAGGTACTGACTCAGGAGCAGACATTACAGAAACAAGAGTGTTGTCTCCCAACCCAGCAGCACCCCGGGGAGAGACACAGAAACGCAAGACCCAAGCCCTGCTCTCAGAAAGCTCGTCAGGAAAACAGCAAAAGGACATTTAAAACACAAGCGTTAAATAGTGATGTGAGACGTGTCACCTATTAAGTGAGTGGATAGCACTTTCTGTGGAAATTTGGAGAGCTTCCTCTGTAGGAATAATTTAATTGATGGAAGCTTCCATGGTCTGGACAGGGTCTTGGCAGTAGTACATGTCTAGGAATTGAACAAACTTTTATGTAAAAAGTGGAAATGTTATAGCCAGAAAGAAAGAGAGACACAAAGGAAGTCTAAGAGCCTATCAAGTCCTGAGCTTAGGACAGAGATCAGTCTGGACTGAATAAGGGACTTGGGGGTATGCAGTAGACAGTGCTGAGCACCCAGTGTCAACATGGCAGGGGCCAGGCATGGTGACTCATGCCTATAATCCCAGCATTTGGGAGGCTGAAGCAGGAGGATCACTATGAATCTGAAGCCAACCTGGGCTGCAAAGTGAGTTCAAGGCCAGCCTGAACTGTGTAGCAAAACCCTGTCTCAAAAAGACAAAAACCAAAAGAAAACAAAACACATGGCAGAAACATCAAAAATTTTTGCTTAAGAATTTTTTATTTGCTGTTTTAAAAGAACATTAAGAAGACACTGTGAGAAAAATCAGATAGAGGCAGTCTTCCTTAAGTTGCAGTTTTTAACAGTGTTGTGTATTTGCTTCTGTGGAGGATAGATGTGAGATACCATACTCACATCATTGCTTAGGGCCTCTAAAGATCTAATGCAGTCCCTGGCAGAAGATAAAGTTGGGGCCATATTTTGGAAAATTCGAATTCCAAGTGAAGCAACCAGACTTCACATGGTTTGCTGTGCTGCAGTAGGCTCCCCTTCGGTAAAAGACTACCTCTAGTCCTCTGCGTCTCCACAGTGAAATATTTCTGAGGTCATAAACCTCCTCATATCAAGTTTTGGATCCTTTATTGTGTGTGTATTGACAAAACCATACACAGAAGGGTTTTGTTATCAGTGTTATAGTGATTATACCTTTCTGTTTCATTGTGATTGCTGTAGCCATTGGTTGTAAAAGATTATTTCCTCTTGAACACAACCCACCCCTGGCAGAATAACCCCTAAAACAATAGGTGATGTTTACTGATTTACAGACTTGACTGTCTTGAGACAATCTTGAAGCTATTTGATGTCTTGTCACTTTGTACTTGGGACAGTGAGGATCTGACAGTATAATGTCTCTAATCATAGAAATCTTTAAAATGAATGAATAAATGAAAAGGATTAGTGCCAAGAAAAAGTATCCCAAGATTGACATTGAAGAGGAGATTAAACCAGGTCATTGCTAAGATCTCTTGCACCTGTAAACCCTCCTTGCACTGGGGATAGGTGGGAGAAGGCCACTCCGTTTCCCAGTGGTGTCTCTCTAAAGAGATCCACTCCCCACCCCCGAGAGCTTTCTTAGAAAGTTCCCGTCAACCTTCTCAGAAGTCTACTCCAGTTTCTCCCAGCTTCAGGAGAACAAGTCCTTCCTCATGGCCAACTCCCTCCCTCAAACTGCAGTGGAAGACCGTTCCCTCTGGTTCTTCAGGGACAACAGTTTTCAGATCAGGTTAAGACTGTGGCTACAGCCAATCTAGGATTATGTTCCAAAGAAGCATGTGGTAGGGAGAAGAGGCACTTCCAGACAAGCCACTGTCTGTGATGGGAGTCTGCAGGAGGCCGGGAGCCCTGAGGATTCACTGAAAAGAAGTAATTACATTGAGCCCAGAAGAGTGCCAGGCCAGCATCTCAGCCCAGAGCGAGGTCCTGACTCAGGGAGGAGTGCTTCAATTACCAGGTCATCTTGATGAATGGGCCCTGTGCTCACTCTGGGAAGATAGGAGGAAACTAGCCACAGATTAATCACTTATGGCATCACTGAATGGAGAGTGATTGGAGCTGGCGGCAGCTGGAGGGACAAGTTCACAGAGGCAGAGGGAAACCTAGAGCCATCAGGCCACTATCAGGGGAAAAGTGGGCAAATATAACAGCAAGACCCATCGTTTTTAGGCTGATACGCATAGAGATAGCAACCATCAAAGTCGGCAGTGAAGAAGTGGACGGGGGATTCAGTCCTAGGAACTGCCTAGCCAGGTGGCCCTACAGGTAACACCAAACCAAAGAGGGCAAAAGGAGGGAAGAACGACAAAATGGGGTGAGGAAAAGACATGAGAACTAAGGACAGCTCCTGACAGCTTCCAGAAGATAAAGCAGGGCACAATCCCAGCTTTCCCCGGAATTTTAGTAACTACTCGTCATTAGTACAGTGTCAATACTTATCTGCCCCCAACTTGGTATGTAATTTGTGTGTGTTTAAAGAAAGACAATTTTTTATTTGAGAAATATTTGTAGGTGTGCAGCATTTAACTGTAATATGTCATAAATGCTTGTTGAATGAACAGTAATAGCTAACTTTTTGCTAACTTCTAATAGGTCAGGAAATATGCTAAGTGCTTTATGTGAATAATTAAATATAATCCACAGTCATTCTATGAGGTTTTTCAATCTCCCTTTTATGGATAAAAAGAAATAGTGACTCTTAAATAATAAAGACAGTTGCTCAAATAAGTACATTGCTCAAGTGATAGATGAATGAAGGAAGGGAAAGGAGCAAGAGAGAGAGGGAGGTAGGCAGGAAGGAGGGACAGAGGGAGGAGGGGAAGAGAGTGGACAGGGAGAGGGAGGGAGGCAGGGAGGGACATTTTAAGAAAGGACTATGAGAAGGGTCACCGAGTTTCTTTTGAAAACCATGTGTTTTCACAAAAATGTGCCTGACCCACCGAGGCACTTTAATTTCCCTTTACCATCAGGTATTGAGTCCCACAAAGAGTTGTGAAAACCAGTTCAGTCTCACATGGGACCGAAGAAAATAAACAATGCGGCAGGATTTTAAATGAATGTAGAAAATACAACCCAAGCGATCCTGGTTGTGAAGGCTGCTGACTGCCGCAGCATTTAGCTGCAGCCTGGAGACAATGGCACAGAGAGAGGCTCACATTCCACGTTGCTGATGGTTGGGAAATGATTCTGTGAGCCTCATACAGGGAGGTTTCATCCTGGATAATAGGGAAAATGAGGGAGGAGTGAAGGGAATCATGAATGGAAAATACGAGTTAGATGACCTCACAGGAATGCGTGCTAAATCATCTGCCTCAGGGCGGACGGGCAGCACACAGTTTTGATGCTAAGCTGGAAATAGTTGCAGGAGCTATGCTGTCCATGGAGTGAAAACAAACCCCCTGTTTGAAGAGGTACAGTTTTTTCTGATGCTGAAACTTGAGAACTGTTTTCTTGGCCAAGAGAATCCTGCAGTGCCACAATCAACAAGTTTATGTTGATGTCCTTGAACTCCATGCTGGATGTTTCACAGCTCGAACATCCACAGTGTGGATCTCCAACAGCAAGGAACCCTGAGTCATCACAGACACCCCCGTTGGGCATAAAGGGCCTGTATTACTGCTCCGGTGACACTTCATCCTCAGAACCAAATCCAGAATCACAGGGGAGGGGAGGGTTCCAAATGCCACCAGAGATACCACTGTTAGGACCTTGTTCCCAAGGGAAAACTTCAGCTGCTCCAAGGCTGGAGTCAGCCCAACACCTGGGTGAGAGACCTAGCCAACCAGAGTGGCCCAGGGAGAGAAGAGGTAGACAGTACCACACAAAATGCTGGCACAGGGGGCTGTGGAACCAGAGAAAGTCATGGTGAAGATTTAACTGAGTTCAGTATGATGAAGGTGAGTGAAGGTAAATTCTGTCTTGGTTACTTTTCTCTCATTGCTGAGACAAAATACCTGATACCCAGAATCAAGGAAGGAAATGTTAATTTAGCTCACAGTTTGTGGAGGTTTCAGTCCATACGTGGCTGGCTGCAAGGCAGACTGGCACATGGCAGAGGGCAACAGTTCTTAGTGGTGGAAGACAGCAAAAGCAGCAAGAGCCAAAGGGAGGAGCAACAGAAGGAAGCAGCCTCTTTCCCTCCCTTACAGTACATGCAAACTATCCACCCCAAGGCAGGTGTAGCACTCACATCCATAATCAGTTATAACTCTAGAAGCCTGCCCCATGACTACATGAGGCTTTGAGGGGTCATCCAGACACAAACCATAACATTCCACCCCTGGCCCCCCAAAAGACTCATGTACATCCTTTTGTGCAAAAAACATTCTAGTCCATCTCTAGGAGTTGCCAAAGTCCTAACAGTTTCAGCACTGCTGAAAAGTCCAAGTTCCAAGTCTCCTCCGAGATGTAAGGCAAACTCTTAGCTGTGAGCCCCTGTACAAATGAAAAGTTAAACACTTCCAACATTCAATGGCACAAGATAAATATTACCATTCCAAAAGGTACAAACAGGAGGATACCGAGCATTGGGACCACAGCAAGTCCAACATCCAGCAGGGCTAACATGTAGTTCCATGTCCAGCATCTGAAGCAATCTGTGGCACATTGTGAGCTCCAAAGGGCTTGCATGACTCCACCCCTATGGCACTTCTGATGGTTACAGCTCTCATGGCTTTTCTCTTAGGCCCACTTTGCTCCCTCCTTGCAGCTTTCCTCAGATAATCCATGTTCCTGGCTTTTCCAAACTTCTGAGCTCTGCACTGTGCCTCTCACTTTGCACTCACAGCTTCACACACTGCCCTCTCAGGGGCACACTGCCTGGCCTCTCAGGCCTTCTGAAACTGAGGTGGAAGCCTTCTTAACCTCAGAACTCTTGCATACTATATGAACCTAAAACCAGTGCCATGTGGATGATGCCAAGGTCTGCTGCCACCTGGAGCAGTAGCCAAGCTTTCCCCTCTCTTGGCTATAAGGGTTGAGTGCCTAGATCACTGGGCACTCTGAATCCAATTCTGAGGACCAAATTCTCTATGCCACTGCCATTCTGGAACATGGTGCTCTCTGGCTTTCTTCTTAAAGCAAACTCTTTCACCTTTGCAGTTTTGAGACTGCAAAGGGTGGAGACTTGCTGTCTCTTATGATGCCCTCAGGCCATCTTTTCAATTCTCTTGTTCCTTCTCAGCAAGAGAGATCTCCTCAGCCTTATCTTTGCAGTCCACAGCTTTACTGGAGCTTCCTTTCTGGCCAAACTCACAATATTTTAAATCATCCTACTGGGCTCTTTGCTCTTCATTCTCAATGTAAATCTGGCTAAAAGCCCCCAACAATAGCCATGCCACTGCCTCAACTTTCAGTTGCCTTGAAATTTCCCTTGCCAGATTGATTAGTTCATGACCTTAACTCAGTCTCAGGCAAAGTCTCTGGAAACAAGAAAAGTGAAGACAAACTTTCTGCCAACCCATCACACACATCATCTGGAGTCCAGCACCCAATGCAGTCCTTGTTCCCAGCAGAAACCTCCAGAACCTGGTCTTTACTGGCAGGATTTCTATCACCCTTCTGGTCTTCTGAGCATTGACCAGAATCTCCCATACAGAACAGCCGAAGGTGTTCCAGCTCTACTCTTTCAGGCAACATCTCCGAACCTTTCCAAACACTTCCCACAAGCCATTTCCAAAGGCTCGTAAACAACATAGTCAGGTACAGTCATAGCAACGACCCCACTCTGCTGGTACCAAATTCTGTCTTGGTTACTTTTTCTCTTGTTGCTGAGACAAAATACCTGATGCCCAAAACTTAAGAAGGAAAGGTTTATTTAGCTTACATTTTGAGGAGGTTTCAGTCCATACTCAGCTGGCTCCAAGGCAGAGTGGCACATGGCAGAGGGCAACTGTTCATGGCAGCAGAAGACAGCAAAGCAACAAGAACACAAGGGGAGGAGCTGCAGCAAGAAACCTCTTTCCCTGCCTTACATTGTATGCAAACTACCTGCCCAAGGGCAGGTATAGCACTCACACCCAACATTGGACCATGGATGGATCATAAACTCTAGAAGCCTACTCACATGACTGCATGAAGCTTTGAGGGGACATCCAGACACAAACCATAATAAATACTGATATTGAGGTTCCTATGAGATGGGGCACAGGAAGGAGGTGTTGCAAAAGTAAACAAAGGCAACCAAGGGAGTCACAGCAAGGGTCACTACATCCCCTTATGGATACTTACACCTTCTTGAGGGTCCTGCCTACACTGAGACCCCTGAGACTAGAGTTCTTTCCTAGAGATACTTCCAATCCCACTCCAACTTCTCAGAGACAGCTTAGACCACTGCAGGCAAGTCTTATTTCCTGAGGCCCCTCTGTCCATCCAGAGGTTCCTGTAGCCCCAGCCACATACCCCCAGACTAGGAAGGAAAAGAGGAAATCTTCTAAAGGTAGTGGGCTGCATGCTAAATTACCCCTGGGCTGAATCTCCTAGGCTTCAGGATTTTTGGCTGACATGGACACTCCTGCTTGGGAAGCCTGGGAGACTGCTTCAGCTCCCAGAGGCACCTTCTCTTCAGGTGGGCTCTCTAGGCTGGGTGGGCAAAGCCTTTCTCCTTTTGCTTCAACCTGAACTGGCCGTTTGGAAGAGAATGCCTCCAAGTGCAGCCGGACCCCATCACACAGCAGTGAGATTGGCTCTGGGTTGCTGTGGGGCAGTATGGCAAACTGCTAAAGTGTGCACACATGTTTTGGTATAACAGATAGATAGAGATAGAGATAGAGATAGAGGTAGAGATAGAGATAGATGATATAGATATGGATATAGATGATATAGATGATAGAGATATATAATCTCTAAGGAAAAACTCTTAAATTATTGAAAACAATAGACATTGTATTTATAAACTGATTTTTAAGATAAATATTATCTTGATTGGCTAACAACCTGGGTAAAACATATAATCAACTTTAAAGACATCTTTACTTTTCTCTTACCAACCAATTTAGATTGACTCATTGTTAAACGTGTGAACAAAAATCCTTTGGGCTAATATCATGGGTGTCCATTTATCCATAGGCCAACACAGAAATATACATATTAACCAAAATCATATAACTTTTATGTTAGCAAGCTTTTAGATTTTTATTTGCAAGATTTATGTATACCTTCAGGCTAGTGGGTTTTACCCTCTAATGTTTTAAGTGTATTTGGTGACCCTTGAATATCTGTACAGTTGTATTTCTATGAAAGCCCTAACAGAGCCACAAGTCTGTAAAGGCAAAAAGGAAGAGAAATTGATATGAACTCAAAATATTTTTAAATGAAGCAGTGTTAAAAGCATACTTTAGCAGGAAGACAGACAAGAAAACATATAGAGCACATAAAACAATTATATTAAATCAGAGTGTACTTTAGGTACATTGCCATGCTGGATGTAATAATCTCTTTTTCTTAGTGTTAGGTTTCTAAATATTGACTGGTCAGTTAGAATTTTCCCCAGGGGATATCACTTAGCACTTGTTGCATGTAAATTGTAAAATATTTTCTTTACACCAAGCTCCTCTGAATACTTTTTTCTGTTACTTAACATTACAGATTCATAACCAGTGAAAGCCAGGAGGGGGAACCTCGAAGGGCCACAGGTTGCTAGGTGGGATCTTTGCTCATTTTTCCCCTTTATTATGAAACCAAGGTCGAGGCCTTGTCTTTTTTATTTTTTAACTTACATTTGGAGAAATACAGAGAAAAGTCAACTTTTAAAAATCTTTACATCAGCCTCAATGTTGTAAAATACAACCTGAAACTGACATTTTGGGGACAAACACTGAGTTATTCATAACCATTTAAGGTACACTGCATGGTTTTCAGACCTCTCTGTGTACTCCTGAAAGGAAAGAGAGCAAAAGAAGAAGAGGAAGAAAAAGAAGGAGGAGAAGGGAAAGAAGAAGAGAAGAAGGAAGAGGAGGAGGAGAAAGGCAGGGGAAGAAGAGGGGGAGGGGAGGGGAGGAGGAGGGGTAGGAGGAAAGAGAAGGAGAAAACAAAGGAAGGACAGGGTCCTAGGGTCACCCTGCCCAAGCAGCAGCCACTTAATTTTCTGTCACGACCATTATAAGAGTCCCAGCCAGTCATGCACAGTCTGTCCCAGGGTCGGGCAATACCGCCAATCCTATTGCTGTTATGACCGGGACAAGCTCCCTGTCCCTGACAGACAGCTGCTTAATCCTTTACCAACAAACCAGAAAGGCAGGAAAAATAAGATTCAAACAACTGCTGGGCTTCACTCAAAGGTGTCCACGTCTACAGACCTGTAAATTACCTGAAGACTCCAGGGAAGGCTTTTAAAAATGTCTGGAGATGCTTCTATCTATAGTACCTAAAAAGTACATCTTGTTTTGATGGAGAGATAAACTTAAGGCTACAATTGCTGGAGCAGTTGCAAAGCCAAATAAGGTAGAGGGAGAAATCAGGCCGGAGTTAGAGAATCAAGCCCCTGAGGCCCCAGGGCCACAGACAGCTGCAAAGGGCTGGGAAGGAGCCCTCCCTGTGGGGACACAGGGCAAAGCCCAGACAGCACACGTCTTTCAGGTACAGCCCGGTGGAGGGGATACTGAGCGCTCCTCCCTCCCAGCGCTGCGTGAAGCCGCGTGCTGAGAGAGGGGCGGGAAGTGGCTGGGCTCTGGCCAGTCACACCACACCATGGGGTCACCCTTCGTCTCTCTCCCAATACATCAGCACAAAATGCGGAGGTACCCTGCACAGTGCTGCTGCCAGAGAAGAGGGAAGACCGGAGGGGTGCGGGGCCTTCCTGGACCCAGTAGTTTGGTCACAGCTTCGTTTTCCTCCTCCCCTTGGCCTGCCCAGGTGGGGGTAGGAACGTCCCGGGCCCTGAGGAAACCTCCCGAGCCCCCAGCTCCCGCCACGGCTCTGCAGTCCCCACCACCTCTCCCACTCACTAGCATCAGAGCAAGTTAAAGGATCTGAGTTCCTGCCTGATGAAAGCCTCGGAAAGAGGGGAAAGGGCAAGCAGCCAATGTTTTTAAAGGAGAGAGGAGGCAAAAAGAAAAAAGGAAAACCAGCAGGCTCCTTCCTGAGTCCACAGACTCCACCAGGCACCAGGCCCCAGGCCCCAGGCCCTGTCTCCCGCATGATCACTGAAATCTGCACCTTTAGGACACGAACAGCCACCCACAAGGAGCCGTGGTGCTAGGCGGACTGAGTTTGTGCCCTTTGGTTTTGAGGGAGAGAGGAGAGTGGGAGGGAGTAAAAAGGACTGCGAGAACGTATTAGAGACTCTCCTTTTACCTAACGTGCACAGGACCCAGAGATGTGCGTGTGCTGAGGGGATGGCTCCGCAGGTGTCACCAACACTGGCTCTCTGCCTACTCTCAGAACTGGGCTTCCCACCCCAGCTGTGTGACAAACTTTGCTTAAAACACTCGACGGTTCTATCCTTACGTGCGTCTCCCTGGTGAGCAAATTTCAGTCCGTGTGACCCAGGAGCAGGGTGTGCTGGCCGAGGGAACAGTGAGGCCCTTTTCTTGTACGGTGCGCCTCTCAACACCTCCTGGCATTTCTGGTTAGAGGGAGCCTGTGTCTCTTGTCTTTGCTGCTTTATTTATAGGCCCTCATTTTTCTACGGACTTGGGAGCCTTTAATTGCTGAAAAGGAAAAAACAATTACAACCTAAGGCTGCAAGAGAAGGAGGGCAGAAGGGAGGGAGGGAGGAGGGCAAGAAGGAGAAAGAGGGAGAGGGAAGGAGGAGAAGGAAGCTGTGCTTCAGAGGGGAAGGGTGCGGGGCGTGGGGAAGAAAGCGAAGAGCTTCGGCGGGACCAAAGTTGTGAGCCTGACGCTTCTGTCCCTCCAGCCACCGGCTCAGCAAGAGAAATGTCGCTGGAGAAGGCCACAGGCGGTCCCTGAAGCGGGCGAGGGCACCCACCCTACCTGGGGGTAAGTCCGCTGACTCCCACCACGGCCAGTAAGAGGCATAAAGGGGGCTTTTAGCCAGAATTTTAAGTCCAGGCTCGGTATCAGTGTGGGAGACTTGGCGGGTGTGGAGACCTGTCAACACGGAAAGAGGGGACTCGGTTTGCAGGCGCAAGGTGACAGCTCTTTCTGGGGGGCGGGTGATGGCCCATTTAGAGGAAAAGCTTATTTTACAGATGAAGAAAGGTCTCTTTACGGGTGGAGGAGGCACATTTGCAGGTAAGAGGGAATTGCCCAGTCTGGGGAGAAAAGAAGAAGAAAAAACACTTTTTAAACTGAGCTTATGGGGCTGGGGTTGTAGCTCAGTGGTGCAGTGCCTGCCTGGCAAGTGTGAGGTCCCGAGTCTGACTCCTGGCACCCTGAACATAAAATAAGATCAAATAAACTTGGCTTGTGTCTTGAATCTGCAGTTTTTCTTTTAAAAATTATGATTTTCCTTGTTTCCTTTCTACCTGTCTTTATTTTTTTCTGTCCTACCTTAGGGCCAAGAGCTGCTCCCCGGGTGTTGGACAGAAGTGAGGTCACTGGGAGGGGAGGCGGGAGGAGTGTGTCCTCCGCTGGCTCCCACACTGCTTTGCGTCCCACACTGCTTTGCGTCCCGCACTGGCTCCAGCAGGCAACGGCTGTGGGTGGAGGTGGGGAGAGGACTCAGCCATGGCTGAGCAGGCCCAGGGCTCCAGGAATTCCTGGGCCAGGACTCCAAGTGCAGGCCGTGTGTGTTATTCTTACCACAAACCAGAACTCTGTCCCTCTGGAACGGTTTGGCTCTGCAGCTGTTTGAAAATCCCCTGGTACTTGGAGACAAATGATCCAAGTCAGGCCGTGCTAAACAGGTCCGTTCTGGAGCCAAAGGGAGGTATGACAGATGTGGGCCTACCGCTCAGTCCTTGGCCCATCCATCACCGCCCAGTGAAAATCCCATAGGCCGCCAGGCTCTCTGACAATACTGTTTACATTAGAACACGACTGAAACTTTGAGGAGAGAGACAGCATGAAACACTCTCTCAGGCCCCACGAACTGCCTCACCCATGCGGAGGCAGAAAGGTTTCAAGGCCTTGTCCTGTGTGGGTGGAGCGGGTTTCCTGTCAAGCTGTCCCTGAGGAGATGAGGAACATTCTGGAACTTGGGAGCCACTTCAGAAGGGCGGGGGGAGAGTTACACGGCTCCACACACCAGTCACGATATAGTCTCCACCTGGCTCAACACATCTTCCCTCAGAAATCTTGTGCATCCAGCCACGGGGGCTGCTGACAGGGAAACAGTTTTCATTTGTACCTCAGACTCTTACAGCTCAGATGGCTTTGCCAGCATGACGAGAGAGTGCAGGACTTTGCTCTGGACCTGAAGTACCAGAAAGGCCCCGTACAGAGAAGCTCTGGGCAGCCGCAAAGACGGGAGGAAGGGCTGACACAGAGGTCCCGGGAGACCGGGTGTCGCCCGTTGCAGCTGACAAACTTGGCTAAAGGAGGACTGTGCACCTGCTTCATCTGCAGGGAAAGGCTGCAAGTTATGGCTGTTTTGCTCTGACACGCCCCATTAAATATTCCTGGAATCCAAGCGCAAAAGGCACAAAATAAACCACTTTGAAGTTCCAGGCAAAGGGTGATCTGGCTGGGTGGGGACCAGGTACCGCTGAACATCCGGGCAGCCGGGATCCCGCCCCTGCTCCTTGGGCTCCGCTCAGGCGTGTCAGGTCTGGGTGGGGTGCTGCTCCCTCCACCGCCCTCTCGGGTGGGCCTGGGCCTCAGTTTATACTCAGGTCTGCAGGAAGTGTGGGGCGGGAGCCCTGGTGCCCGCCCTGGAGGAGGGAAGAAAGTCGCTGGCCATGGACTTCCTGAGAACTCGGGTTGCCCCGGGCAGAGCGGGTCCTGGCGCAGAACGCACAGGCTTCCTGCTGCAAGGGCTGAGGATGAACGGGCTCACTTAACCCTCACAGCGAGCCTGCGGAGTGGGCATCATAACTGCCCCACGCTGCAGACGGGGAAACGGAGGCACACTGCAATGACGCTTCCTTCCCAAGGCCCACAGAGAGGAGGCGGCACCTCAGGATTTGAACCCACAGCCCGGCTCCACAGACCTTACCCTTACCTAGGGTGTGCTGCTGTCTCATCCACTGCACTTTAAAACCTACTATTTGACCCCAAAGGTGCGTGGAGGCCACCTTCTTGTCTCCCATGGGCTCTCACACTCCTGGAAGCTTCCCCAGGACCTGAGACTGCTTTCCTTCCAGACCACAGCCCTCCTGGCTGCCTGGACACCCGCTCCCCGCCCAGCCCCAGAGCCTGCGTCCTGCAGTGTTTTCCACCTGGAGAAATGGAAGGGTTGTACCAAGCTTGATTGTCACTGAAAAGCCAGCAGAGGGACAAGAATCCAGGGCTGTTCTTGGAGTAGTTAGGGCAGTGCCCCCTACTGGCCGGCCCGTGGATTCATCGGGGTTCGTGGTTCACTGAGGTCCTCCCTTGCTCCAGGGGCTGTGAAGGCAGGACACCCTCACCCCGCCTCAGCATCAGGAGCCTGTGGACCTCAAGAGCAAGGACCAGGAGCTGGAGGGGTGAGGTGACTGCTGCTCTCCCTGCGTGGGGATCAGACCCCACTTCCTCCTGTTCCTCAAGGCTGTCTGCTTTTCCTTTCTCCCTGTGGCCCCAGCTAGGCATTCTCAGAACGCTGGGAAGAGGCCTCCTTCACCTGCTCACCTCCCACTGGCTGAAGGTGTCTGTGGTCCTGCTCGCTTCCGGGCACAGCGTCCTTCCTCCCGGGGACTTCCCCAGCCTCCTCGCTATAACGGATATGTATTTCCAGAACACAAATCAGATGAGATCTCAACCCTGCTTCAAACAATTTTAAGTCTGCTGGGGCAGCTGCCCAAAGGAAAGGGGCTTAGTGCCTTACGGTGTCCTGTTCAGCCCTTCACAGTGCAGCCCGATCCCTGGCCTTGGCTTCACTTTATCTGGCCAGAGCAGACTGACCCTCAGTCTGGTGCTTGTCTCCTACTCATCACACAAAGCCCCATCAAACATCTCCTGTGGCTACACTCATAAACCTCTCGAGGACTGCGATGGTTTGTGTCTAGTTGTCCCCCCAAATCCCCGTGCAGCAGAGTTTTTTTCAGAGGTGGCTGAATCTAGAGTGTGTGATTGATTTGTAGTACAGTGCTGGGATTAAGGGTGCTGGGGGTAAGGTTGGTGATTGCTGGATCAGCCCACTGACTGGGTTGGCACTGCCCTGACCCCAGTAGACCTGATGCACTATGGGGGCCAGGAAGAGCCTCATCTTCTCCTTTGCTGCTCTTACTGTCTTCTCCCGCCAGGAACTGCTGCCCTCTGCCATGTGCCACTCTGCCTGGGAGCCAGCCGAGTACGGACTGAAATCTCCACAACTGTGAGCTAAATAAACCTTTCCTCCTTTAACTTTGGATGTTGGGTATTTTGTCTCAGCAGTGAGAGAAAAGTAATGAAGACAAGGAGCGTTTCAAAAATTCCTTTGCATTTCCATCTTGCTATAAGCCTTCACTGCATTCACTTATTGAAGTATGTGTTTCCTCCCTGTAATGCTTGAGAGATGGTGACCTCATCCCTGTTACTTCCAGCACCCAGGAGTGGGCTGTGGTACACATATTTGGAGAGAGAAATACATTGAGCCGATCATCTGCATTAACCAACAACATGAGCGCATTCCTTACTGAGCGGTAGTAGAGAACTACTCTGTGACAAGGAAGGGAAGTACCCTGAGGTGGAGGGCTGCCAAAGGGGGCTGGAGAGACAGGCGGGCAGTCTGCAAGGACCTGGCAAACTCAAGGGCAAAGCCAAGCCCATTAACCTTGAAGTGGTTCATATCAGCCCTGCTCAAGGGAACCTACTCTGCCTCCTGACCCTGCCTCTCCCACTGGGTTGTAAGCCAGCCATTGGCATCGCCTCCTGCCATGACAAAACCAGCCCCTGGGCACCTCCTCCTGGTAAACCCATAGCAGATAGGCACGGATCATCCCCACTGCTGTCTTTTTTGTCCTGAACAGCAAGCATCTTCCCTTCCCTGCAGCCCCCACCTCAGACCCACCAATCTGGAAGTCATTGCAACCGCCTGGAGTACACCGGTCACCATAGAGAAGGTGGGCTTCGAAGTCAAACACATCCAGATTCAGTGGTCTCTCAGCCTAAAGCTCAGTTTCCTCTTCTCCAAAGAGGGGGTGAAGGGCCATCCCTGAGGGGCTGGGTGAAAAGTAGGGATGGCATATGTAGAACCTCAACTACCAAACAGAAGGTGCTCAATACATGGTAGCTTCAGGGTTCAGCGCCCTCCTTGTTTTTCCTTTCAAGCTGGTGAAGAGCAGTTAAGCATCTGAGGTTTGTGAGCTTGGTCAGAGAGCTAAGTTCACCTGTGAACACGGCACACATGGCAGGAACATGCCGGCTAGTGTGCAGCAGGACAGCATGCATGGAAGAATAAAACAAAGCTACACATATAAATGAAGAAACCTAGAGGACATTCAGAAGGATAAATAGCAAAATGTTAAGATGCTTGGAGTTACGAGTGATATTTTTCTTTTTGTTAGATATTTATCTGTTTATTTTGTCTTAGAAACGAGCATGCCTTGCATAACAATAAGGAAAAAGTTAAACCACATGTTGCAGAAATCTGCACGCAATATGGTCCTTAAATTCAAAGCACCACCTGGGACTTTCATGTCACAGAACTATGGTTTACAACTGCAGGTGGCTGTGGCCGCCATGTGGAAGGAATTAAGGTAGCTGAGCATGTCCCCACCTTGAGAAAGTCCCTGGGTAGATAAGGTACGCCTCACTCCCAAGTGGAGGCTTCCCTGGAGCTGGCCCTCGGGAGAGCTTCGTGAAATTGATGGCTCTATTGCTCAACACAGTTACCCACTAGGTATGTGATATTTGGGGTCTTTATTTTTAGAAATTAAGTTTCATCTTTAATTCATTTGGTGAGCTTCAGACTTAGAACACTGCGGGAAAAACAAAGTCATTTCTGTGGTTTAAATTATTGCTTCCTTATAGCTATTTTACCAATTTGCATGTTAGCTGGGTTTCTTAAAGCAAGAAATACCTTACTCACTAAATGAAATCCGGTTCTACCAGCACACCACTCCGTTTATTTCAGGATAAAGCTCCCATGCCTTCGCCTCCTTCTTTGGCACCAGTGTGCTGGAATGTGCCAGAGCAGGAGAGGTGATGACATTCTGTGTCTATGAACAGCACACCGCGCAATCTCAAGGCGTAGTTTCTCACCAGGCCTGCTCAGAGTCAAGGCAGTGAACTAACTTAACTCTTGACAGCCTTTGCAGTTCTGCAAGTCTATCAAATTTATTGTCAAGAGGCATCCACATTTTAAAATTGTAGTTACTTATCTTTCTATGAGGAGTAGATTGGAGAAACATTTGGTCCAAATTAACATAATAACCAGCCGAAGGCCAAAGATTCAAAAGGAGAATTATGAATCATAATAAAAATAATGTCTTTAAGAGGCTAAGTGATTCCCTAATAAAGACTATCTAAAATCTATTTACAGATGGAAATTTTAGAATGTAGTTTGTTTTGAGGGTTGGCTAATGACTGCTTCATCGCAGCATCAATAAGTCAGGCTCTTTCGGTCTTTCCATTCTGCTCTCTCTAACATTTGGATTTTCCGGTCTTGGTCGCAGAATGGCTGCAACAATTTTGAACCACCACACCCTCAAGCAGAAGCATCCAGAAGCCTATTTCTAATTCAATCACTGACGAGAGTAGACATAACGCAAAATGAATGCTGAATCTCTGTCTGGATCTGGAGACACAGCCTTCTTCCTTCAAAGTAATGGTCTTCCTGTTTAAACCAATCAGGGTCTGGTAAGACGGAAGAAGGGAAGCCTGGATGGTGGATAGCCTACTCCACAGAGCTGTCCCAGAGACAGATTAAGGTTTATAGCTGATAACACTAAACACTGGAAGACACCAGGGAAATTCATTCATGGATCTGGGAGGGAAATAATTCAAAGCTGAAAGGCTATATTAAGCCAAACTATGAATCAAGTTCATTCTGGATAGGAAGAAATCACAAAGTTTAACTTCCATAAAAGTTTTGAAGAACAAGAAAATATTGGGAGAGGTATTCCATCCGAGTGAAATAGAAATTCAAGAAAGAGGAATACATTAGACTCAGCAAAAGTAAACTCAACCAAGGAACGCAATGAAAATAAATCTAAGCTGAAAATTCTGCAGCAGGTCAAGAAAATAATAAGCCAAAATTGAAATAAGTATCAAAGGACTCCACCACATTTGTATTCAGAATGTAAATGGATGCTTTCATGTAATTTTATGAATAGGAACCTCAAAATTATTAATCATATGAAAGTATATATTCTGTCAACAACAACAAAAATACCTAGAAATTTCAGAGAAAATGAGTAACTTCAATGTCATATCACAAATATGAAGCAGAAGCAAAAGTGACATGGCATGAAGCAACTGATCACATGAAGAATATATTTTGCTTCCTGATCACGGGAAGAATGCATTTCCTTCCAGTGGTTGAGGGCAGTAGAATAAGATTATATTTCCTTTACTATGGAAACTTAAAATAAAAAAACTTAAAAATAAGAAAAAAAATTCAACAGTAACTAGCTACTGAGGAATTATTGTAAATTTTAGGTTTGTAATGGCACTGGGTTATAGTGTTTTGTCTTCTTGAGTCTTTATTTTTTAAAAAAAAAATATATATATATCAACAAAATGGTATAGTATCACCTTTATTCCAAAATAATCAACGGAGCTATGGATGAAAAGAGTTTCACTATGGATTCTAAGAGAAGGTGGGTGGTACATATACAGGCGGATTATACTTTTTTTGTACTTGCTTGAAATTGTCACTATTAGAATATTTTAGAACATGAAAGTATAAATATGGTATTTAAAGCTAATTGTTAACCACTAGAAAACTCAAAAGTAGTGTGTAAGTGTCAAAAATCAGGAGAGGGAAGCAAGGCTTGATGAGAGCTGGGCTGAAGCTCACCCACCCCGGAGAGGAGGCCCAGCCACTGCCCACTGCACAGAAGATAACCAGCAAAGCACTTTAAAGTCTCGTTTCAACAAAGGGGAGAGAAGAGAATGGAGAATTTCCCTTTTCTAGTTTTATATTATCTGCTATCATCTGATTTTTTAATTTATTCATATATTTCTGTTGTGCTAGGATATGCATAGCATAAAATTTACATAAAAACGTGTTAAATGTCCAAGTCAGGGTCATTCAGCAGGTTTGCAGCACTGCGCTCTCATCTCCACTATCCACTTACAGAACTTTGTCACCGTCCCCAACAGAAACTCATGAAACTGTAACTCTGTCCCCCTCCTCAGACCCCGTAACCTCTATCTGCTTCCTGTCTCTGAATTTACCTATTCTAGATGCTCCCTGTAACTGGAATTGACTTAGTATAACGTTTTCAAGGTTCAACCATGTTGTAGCCTGTCAGAATTTCAATCCTTTTAAGTACGAATTATATTTACGTGCCGTATCTTTATCCATCCCTTTGTTGAGAGATGTTTCTACTTTTTTGGCTACTGTCAGTAATGCTGCTAAGAACTTTGGTGTGCAAGTATCTGTCTGAGTCTGTGCTTTAAAATCTTCGCAGTGTACACCTAGAGGTAGAATTGCTGGGTCACGTGTAATTCTATGCTTAACTTTCTGAGGGGCTACTGACCTGTTTCCCACAGTGGTTGCACCATTTTGTATGCCCAGTAGCAATGCATAAAAGCCCCAATTTCTGTACATCTTTAACAGCACTTGCTATTTTTGGTTTTTGTTTGTGTTTTGTTAAATGGCTATCCGAATAGCTGTGAAGGAGTATCTCATTGTGATTTTGATTTGCATTTTCTTAATGACCAGTGATACTGAACATCTTTTCATGGGCTTATTGATCAGTTGCATATCTTCTTTGGAAAAATGTGTATTTGTGTCCTTTGTCAATGTTTGTGTTAATTTGATTTTATGCTATGGAATTGTAGGGGCTCATACTATATTCTTGATATTAATTCCTTACTGTAGATATGATTTGCAAATATTTTCTTTCATTCTGTGTATTTTCTTTTCATTCTGTTAAAGTGTCTTTGGATGGGGAAAAGTTTTTCATTTTGATGAAATCTAGTTTATCTGGGTTTTTTTCCTTTTCTTTCCTGAGCTATGGTGTCATATCCAAAGAATTGTCAAATCCAGTGTCAAGAAGCATTTCTCCCACATTTTCACCTAGGATTTTTATACTTTAACCTCTTATGTATTTTCATTTTATTTTTATACATACTCTGATGTAAAAGTAAAACTATTACTTTGGGAGTTTAATACTAAACATAAGAAAATAAGATGTAAAGTTATTCAGTGTAACTAATTCAGTAAGATGATGGTCATCTTTTTGAAGTTATTCTTTTAAGAAATTGAAGAAATTTAGTTACCTTTTTTGGTTTTTATCCTTAGAAACTCCTATCTTTGAAAACAACATTGTTCTACCTTTCCCTCCTTTAGTTTTGCAAGGGCCTTCAGTTGAATTGCACGGGAAAGTCCAAAATAGACACTGATTCAAAGGTCAGCAATGACTCTTGCCCCATGCTCTGGAAAACCTCAGAAGCAGGTGGCCTCCAGCCTGTGTGCTACTAGGAGGGTTTGCTTCTCATTTGGTCCAAAAGGAGGGACAAAAATAGATTCTGAGAGCTTAGGGCTCTAGGCACAGAGGTGGGACTGGGCACAACCCCCTAACTGCGGTGCTAGCCACTGATCAGCCAACCTAAGAAACAGGACGCACCCAAGGTGAGGGCAGAATCTGGCGGCCTCCCCCAGCAGGATGCCCGGCTTGGGGAGTGAGGAGCTCTGCCAGTTTGTCTAAATCTGCCATCCTGTCCTCGCTTGTGCAGTCTCTGTGCCCCAGCGGGTAGAGTGCTGCTGCACCCTGGGCTCTGGGAAGGTACCAGCAGCCCTCACATCAGCCCCTCACTTCAGAGGCCTTTGCTGTGAGACCGTCAGCTCCACAGGCCCAGCTGCTGAGCGCAATGACAGCTGCCTTTTACTGAGCACAGAGCTGATGTCATGTTGCCCTGTCATCCGATTCTATTAATAACCAGGAAGGTGGGTGTTTTTAGTCTCATTTTACAGATGAGGATACTGAGGGTTAATCATCAGACTGAAGGTTATACAGCTGGAACTCAAACCAAGTCCAGCTGGACCGAGGCCGTCACCGTACAGCCTTGTACCGCATAACATTTTAGTCAACATATAACAGTGGCTGCATAGATTATACTAGAGCTGAAATTTTTCTATTTCCTAGTGAGACTGTAGCTGCCAGACTGTCTCAGCATAATCTGTTGCTCGTGTTTGCAGTGACACGACTGTAAATAAACCTACTGCTCTTCCGATCATATAAAAGTATGGCAGCTATAACTATGTACCTTGCATAAATCTTGATAATGTTAATAAGGGACTGTTATGGTTCAGATGTAAAATGTCCCCCAAAGCCTCCCATGTTCATATGTGGGGTGTTTGTAAGGTGATCAGGTTATGGGGGCAATATAGCTGACCTGGGGCGTGGCCTGGAGAATCAATTTCCCTCCCCTGCTCCTCCCTTCACACTCTGCTTCAGTCTACCATGCCATAAGCAGCTCACGTCACCTGAGCCTTTCTTCCTTCTGCATCTGCCCTGGAGGCGGTTAACTATGAACTGAAACTCTACAAATTGTGAGCCAAAATAAACCTCTCCTCCTTAAATTGCAGCCATCAGGTATTGTGTCTCAGCAACAAGAAAGTGACTGACAGTAACTAGTCACTAATTTATGTATTTACTATACTATACATTTTATTATTCCTTTAGACTACATTCCCCACTATACATTTTATTATTCCTTTGGACTACATTCCCCAAAGTATTACAATAAAAAACATTTAGGCTAAGTGGGCATGCTTGCCTATAATCCCAGGACTTGGGGAGGCTGGGACGGGAGAATGGCAAGTTCCAGCCCAGCCTGGGCAACTTAGCAACTTAGCAAGATCTTGTCTTTAAGGGAGGCTCAATGCAAAGGCCCTGGGTTCAATTCCCAGCACTGAAACAAAAGTGTATTGTGAAATTGTGCTGTATTATACCAGTACCCACCTCATACATCGCACACTTACTGTGACTGGATTGGAGGATCCACGTCTAGTGATAGCCCTATCCAGACCATGGCAGTCTGCGTGAGCACTCTACGATGCTGGGGCCGCAGCATTATCTAATTACACATCCCTCGGGAGGGAGCCTCCTCTCTCCACTCTCATCAAGCAGGTGCACCACTGTATACCGACAGTCCTTATTTCCGGCTTGCGTCCTTCCTTTCTGGGAGTCCGATCATATCATAAACAGTCCTTTTCCAAAGACCCACAGTCATGCCTGGATTTTAGCTCAGGGAGCAGAGGTTCTGCAGTAGCGAGGGGAAGCTGGGTCTGCAGAGTAGAGTGAGGTCTCGGTCAATGGCCCCTCTTTGGCTTCTGCTGCCTCCCCTTTTCCCTCCCCCTTAGGCTGCCCTCCTGGGGAGAGATGGTGACCAAAGAACACAAATGAGACAAGAGAGATTTAAGAGGCCCTGTTCCCAAGCCTCCCAGGGAAGTCCCTTAGCAGTGATTTTTTTAAAACTCAGAAGATATAACAGCTACCTTTGAGAAGACAGACCGAAAGGACAGCCTGGAAGGTCTCTGCTGCTGCACGGCAATTTAGAGCAAGAAACCGAGGCTTTGGCCAACTTACCCTAACACCGTTCTTGTTTCAGGAGCTGTTCCTGTCTTTCACAGGAACGGTGTGAGAGGCTGAGGCAACAGATCGAAGGTTGGAACCCGGCCTAGGAAACAGTGACGTATCAAGACCCCGTCTCAAAATCAAAACTAGAAGAAGCTGAGGATGTGCCCAGTGTGAAGGCCGGGTGAGCCCCCAGGGCTGCAGAACAAAAACAAAAGCAAGGACTGGAAGTGTAGTCAGCAATAGGTGCACACTTTGCCAAAGGCCCTGGCTCGCATCCCCACCATCAAAACAAACAAATAAACAGGCATAAGACTCATCCCTAAGCACCCCTTCAATCTTAACAACAAGTACAACGATGAAAAACTACATTTTATAGTTGTGATAACCTGAAAGAATGGCTACAGAAGCTCAAATTTGTAATATGACAGAGTCCTATTTCTGTTGCCTGTGTGTATTCTTTATATACTGACTGCAATGTGACAATGTGCAGTGTGACTCTGAGGCCCCAAAGAAGGCAACAATAAATAAATAAATAAAAGTTTAAAAAATTTAGGGTTTCAGCCAGGCATGGTGGCACAATCCTGTAGTCTCAGCACTTGGGAGGCTGAGGCAGAAGAATCGTTGCAAGTTCAAGACCAACCTGGGCTACAAAGTGAGCTCAAGGCCAGCCTGAACTACACAGCAAGACCCTGTCCCAAAAAGAAAAAAAAAAAAAAAATTTAGGGTTTTGGTGATCACTGCCCAGATGGGTGACTTGGACCATGCCAAAGGAGGTCTTTGGCCATTGTTTTATAAACCATTATGTCATGTATTCTTTTGTTCATGCAGAAAGCCAAGTATTCTTGAGAGTCTTCAGCTGAGAGGTGCACCTGAGAGATGGTAATTTATGAAAGTGACTGAGTGATGACTCAGAAAGACCAATGTCATTGAAAGAATTTATTATCCACATACACAGCACACACACATGCAGGGCCATAGTGGAAACATCAGGGTGGTCTGCAGGCAGAAGCAGAAGTGAGGGGAACATCTAGGCTGGAGTCTTTATGGGGGTTTCCATGAGAAAGGAACACCAGGGCAGATCCAAAGGCTGATATGAAATTCCCATAGGCTTTAGGTGTTGAAATACCTGGCCCTGGGATGACCTGGACAGGGGAAGTAGTGGCTGGCATGGAGTGCAGGAGTTAGGGAAGGAGCTGGGGCTTTGGCCTGGGGGTTGGTTGGTTTGTATGTGAAGGAGGAGTCCCGGGCCACACACTTTAAGAACTGTCTACCTCTGGGAAGCTGACATCTGTGCCTGGGTCCCCAAATGCCAGAGCACCAGGAATACAGAAAATAAAGTGACTAGAACTGGCCCTGTAAGAAAACACAGACCAACTGATCGTTCCATGTCCTACTCCTTAAGGTAGATCCTGACAATAATATACTGCTGAGTAAAACTAGTGTGGCTGTCTTTGTGGAACATGTAGTCTAATTGTAAAATAATGAGGTTGGAATTAGTCCATCTCTCAGTTACGTAACTCATTGCCTAATGCTTACCTGAGGGGGCAGAGTCCTGTCTGTGAGTCGCTGGCTGCTAAACCCTTGGTCAGAATCTAATCCTTAATTATAACGTGGTTTCAGCTGGGGAAAGATTGTCTTTGAATGACCGGTTCAAGGTGGTTTTCAGAGAGCACCATGGAAGTAAGCGGAGATAGTGGCCCTCGGCCACATACACTTGCCTCTCACGGAGCCGGCCGAGGTCTGGGCAGCAGGCAGTAGGAAGGGAGACATCCGACCCTGCCAGCGCCTCAGAGGCTGTGGATGCTGTTGATGCCAGAGGGGAGCTCAGCCCACCCGATGCCCCGAGACCACACCTCCCTGGAAGGCGGGACACAGACACGATGTGTTTTCTATGGATTTGAATTCTTCTGTCCACCACACATCTGCCCACTTTTCTTTCTTTCCTTCCTGGCCATTTTAGCCCCAGCCATCACTGTCCTTCCCCTTACTGTTCTGCTCACCGCCCCCATCTCCCGTCCCTACTCACACCCCTCCAGTCCCTTTCCCAAATAATTTCTCCTGTGATCATGACTTAGTTAGAAGAATTCTACAAGTTGGAAGTAGTCTAAATCTATGGAGGAAGATTGTTCTCCCACCATTTAGTTTTCTCATCTCATGGCAGTTTTCAGCCTGGACAGCACTCACATTTTAGTATTTCTCAAGGTGTGTTAATGATCTGGGATGTACTTGCTTCATAAAACATGTTCTATGTATGCTTAGAAAGTTTATTCTTTGTTGAGTAAAGTTTTTCCTCCCTGGATCTATAAATGGTGTTTGTAAGTCTTCTGTTATCACTAACTTTTTGTTGATGTTTTTATCTACCAGTTTGTAAGAGAGATTCTCCCACTGGGAACATGGACTTGTCCACTTTTTCTGATGATTTTGTCTAATTTTTTAAACTTTAAAATTTTCATTAGTGTATGTTCATAATACACAATGATTACATTAATCACAGGGAGTTAGTACCCATACATAACACATCTCAGTGCTTTTTAAGATCCTCTCAAGTTTTGTCTTTGATGTCTGAAGAATACATTGTTGGGTAAATATAGGAGTGTGGTCTCCAAAGTGTTGCATCCTTTAGTTGAACTATGCCTGCCCATCACCACTGAATAACAGTAGTCTCTAACAGTCAAAAGAGCTGAAAGGGTGGGGTGTACAGTGATGCATACCTGTAAGCCCAGCTCCTTGGGAAGCTGAGGCTGGAGGATCACAGGTTCAAGGCCAACCTTGGTAATTCAATGACTCAGCAAGACTCTGTCTCAGAAAACAAAGAAAGAATGGGAGAGAGAGAGAGAGAGAGAGAGAGAGAGAGAGAGAGAGAGAGAGAGAGAAAGGAAGGAAGGAAGGAAGGAAAAGAGAGAGAAAGCAAAAAAGAAAGACAGAAAGAAATGCAGAGATAAATCAAAAAAGAAAGAAAGAAAGAAATGCAGAGAGAAAGGAAGGAAGGAAGGAAGGAAGGAAGGAAGGAAGGAAGGAAGGAAGGAAGGAAGGAAGGGAAAGAGAGAGAGAGAAAGCAAAAAAGAAAGAGGGAAAGAAAGAAGGAAAAGAGCAAGCCAGACATTTAAATTAGAAGCTCTGGGATGGGACCCAGGCAAAGGTTTTTTTCCCCAAGAAAAGCACTCAGTGAGAACATTGGTGGCCAGAGTCGAAAACCATGGTGTGAAGATTAGAAACATACTCGCTGACAGTGATGCCTTCAGGACCTCGGCCCTCCTACCTTCCTGGACTAGAGCGTCCCTTTGAAACGGCCACCTGGGGGCCCACCCTATGCCCAGCGTCTTCTCTTCTACCCATGGACAAACAGCATGGAGAGTCATTTGGCTGGGTAACGGGAGAAACAGGTGGGTCACACCTTGCTGAATCTGAGGGCCAACTGCCGCTGTAGGACGCCTGCTGGGACGTTCATTAGACCTTGGCTGGGAACATGCTGATGTCACAGGTGGGAGTATAGTGGGACTGGGAAGACTGAAGTCTCAAGGCCTGCAGATGCTCAGCTAGTCTTGGATAAGTGAATGCACAGGCTGCGAGGTGCTGTCTTCAGCCACACCCTGAATTACAAGACTTCCCTCCTGGGTGTACAGCATGACAGGACATCAGTGTTTGGGATGAGTGGTCCTGAGCGATCTGCCTTGATAGCTGCTGTTGGGTAGACTGGAAATGTCTCTCAAAGTCCATGTGTTACAGCCTTGGTCCCCAGGGAGGCACTATTGAGACACAGTGGGAACTTCAGGAGGTGGGAGGCCTGGCAGGAGACTTTGTGGGGTGTACTTGAAATGGATACTGGACTCCAGCCCCCTCCTCTTCCTCTCTGTTGCTTCCTGGTCCTGAATATGCAGTTTTGTCACCCAGCACACTTCTGCCGCGATGCGCTGCCTCACCACAGAGCCAAATTGACAGGCCAGTGAATCATGACAGAAACTAAGAAACTGAGCCAAGAGAAACCTTTTCTCTTTATAAATTAACTGTCTCAAATATTTATTATGGTAACACTAAACCACCATAATGAGAGATCTGATTTGCGGTCTTGTCCTCACATAACCTGGAGGACTCTAACTTGGCCCTTTTCTGCCATCACTTCTGAGGGCACCCCAGGCCAGCATCATCTTTGACTCACACTCCAGTCCCAGGTCTGTTGCCTGTGCTCAGGATGGCAGCAATAGTGCCTCTTAATGTCATAGTAATGACCCAAGAAAGCACTGCCATGGGCTATTCTGCTTCCAAAGAGCTGCAGCCCATAGTCTCTTCCTGCAGATAGTACAGCACATACCTGTCTCCTCAAAAGCACAAGACTGGCCCCAGGCAGGTGAGATTACAGTTCCTGTTCTCTAAGGGCCTGTGTCTTGGGCTGCCTCCCCCATGAGTCCCTAAAATAAAGACTGAACGTGAGTGGCTTACTCAGGAAATGATCCTGGGAAGCAGCAATGGGGAAGTGGGAAAGTGAAACAGGGAAAGCAGCAGAACCCATGTGACATGCTGACAAGCATGTAGATACCTGGGCTGCCCTCCCGTTCTTCCTGGGCTGAGGTGGTCCTCCTGGGCATGGACTCTTGCACTTGGAGCCTGTCTTTAATATGGACCTACAGGAAGCCTTTAGGCAGAGTCATGGTGGCTTGCAGTAGGACACTCTGTAAGTCAGGGTTCTCTAGAGAAACGGAATCAGTAAAGTATCTTATCATACAGTATGAGCTCAAACAATTATGGAAGCTGAGAAGTCCTAAAATCTGCTATGTACACACTGAAGACCCAGGAAAGCTGGTGGTGAAATTCAAAGGCTTAAGAAACATTTCTACTTAACTTGCAAATAAAGACAATAACAACAGCAAATTCCATCTAACATGACACAACCATTTTACATTCAATGAAAAATGTCCTAACCCTCTCCTCAGAGGAGGAAGTAGAGATCTGAGTGATATTTACTCTTCTCCTTGATATCCCAACTGAAATGTTGTGATATAAATTCAGTGTATCTCATGTTATGTGAAAAGGGAATAAAAGAGAGAAGAAAGCATATGTATGTGCATATGCATGTATATACACACAAATGTATAATGCAAACTATTTATGATAATTGCAGGAAATATTCATGACAGTTACAGTCCTCACTTCTGTAACTGGTCACATGGCTGTTGCTGATACTTACAACTATCTTCTTTCAGTACCCATTCTGTGTTCCCTTTGACAAGCACCTCAGATGCTCAGGCTTATATACCTGATGGAAGACCCAGGCCTTCATTCCTGAAGAGGTGAGCCACTAGTCCTGCCTGGACTGAGCTGTTGAAGTTTCCACTGACTTTAATCACGGGGATCTAAGATGGAAGTTCAGTAGAATCACTGTAGTGTCCCCTGGTGGAAGTAGCTCTTCTTTGGTACTAAGAATTCTAGGCTAGTAAAGTAGATTGTGATGGAAGAAGGCAAAAATTTTGCTGCTGATTCTCAAGGAATAATCATGCGTCATGTCACTCTCAAATTTACACATTAATTGCTGGACCTACAAATCCTTCTTATGAGGGAAACAGTATCATACATTGGACCCTGGCTCAGAGCGTGTATTCCCTTCTGGAGAATCTAGTGCTGCAAATTATTGCTACCTGGCTGGTGCTGTAACTGAGTCAAGGCTATCCAAATGTTCGATCTACTTGAGTACTTCAGGATAATGAGGAACAGACTATGATGGAAGAATGTATTAATATAGACTCATTGCCACGCTCCTTTTATTGTCAAGTGAGTTTTCTTACCAGAAGCAACATTGTGTAGAATATCATGACAATGGACAAGGCATTCAGTAAGTCCAGATATGGCAGCTTGGTAGATGCATTGGGCACAGGGAAGACAAACATATCTAGATTGCAGTATAAACATTGCCCTTTTCACAATGAAATGGTCCAATGTGCTCAGCATGTACTGCAGAGATGAGCAGGAGATGAGGGGATGTGGGAGGGATGCCAAATTGCTCAGCACGTACTGCAGAGATGAGTAGGAGATGAGGGGAGTGGGAGGGATGCCAAATTATCCTCTTACCCTCTGCTCAGTCACACCACTGCAGTCACCCATTATACTTCTCAGAGCAGCTTATGCCTCCTGCAATTTTCTCTATTTGATCATTCCTCAAGAAAGCACTTTGTCAGAACTTCTAAAAAAAAAGAAAAGAAGGAAAAGAAAAAGAAAAAGATAAAAGAAAGAAAATTTTAAAAGCATAAACTAAATTCTGGGAAGATGGCAGAGTGGTGAAGAGTACAGAAACAGCCTCTCCAAGATTTGGCATCCAAATGCTGGAATATAGCATCATGAAGAGGAGAAGAAAGAGGGAAGTGGATCCCTAGGACCCAGCAAGGATCTGAAGTGAGAATTAAAACCAACAGGGAGAAAAATGAGAGAGACTTCAATGTAAAAAAAGGAGTTGACAAGCAGCACTTTCTGCCCCAGCCCTGACTCACTGCATGGGAGGGAAGGCTTGAACCTGCAGATGCGTGGTGACTACTGGTGACTCCAGAGATTGCCACAGAGAAACACACTACAGAAACAGAGCAGTGGACACAGCGGGATGCAGGGGCTGGTGAGTTATGCAGATTCAGACATCCTCCAGAAGAGGGCAATTGGTCACTCACCATCTTGGAGAGGGGCCAACCAAGCTTGGAACTCAGAGGAGCTTCAGGTTGGTTCCAGCTAGTGGCTCCCAGTGTCAGGATGAGGTAGAACTGAGTCCAAATCAGAAGGAGGACAAGGCACCAAGTTCAAGTCAGGAGAAGGCACACAGAGTGTTACAGCCTGAACAAATGAGGTTGCAACATCACAGCCAGAAACCAGCCTGAACTTCAGTGGAAATAAATGTGCAGACTTGCTGAGATTATCCACTACCCTGCCATTAATCTATGGCAGTCTGGCTAGGATTAATCAAAATGGATCTGGGCTCTGTCTGCCCACTCAGTCTACCAATGACAGCAGAGATATGCCCTAAAGTGAACATTTTCTTTTCTTCTTCTTCTTTCTTCTTCTTCTTCTTCTTCTTCTTCTTCTTCTTCTTCTTCTTCTTCTTCTTCTTCTTCTTCTTCTTTTGTTTTTTGTTCATGTTGTGTTGTTTTCTTTTTTCTTGATTGTTCTTGACTTTATATGAGGATTAACATTTTTCTAGTTTGATATTGTTATGTATTGTTTGTTACTGTTATTGTTCAGTTCTGTTCTTGTTTTTATTTTTCTTCTCTTTCTCTCCTGTCTTTGTCAGTTTCCCAAAGTTCACATAATCTTCCTTTGACCTCTAACCTTGTTTCTAATCTTTTCTTTTTTATCTATTTCTCTAATTTCCCCCAACCCCTTTTAAATTTTGTCCCCTGCGGGTAAAATTGCCATGTTGAGTACAAAATTACTGTATACAATTTTCCGGTTTGTTTTATTTAGTTAGTTAGTTAGTTTAGTCTTTTTGAGACAGGGTCTCGCTATGCAGTTCAGGCTGGCCTTGAACTCACTTTGTAGCCCAGGCTGGTCTCAAACTCACAAGGTTCCTGCTGCCTCAGCATCCCAGATGCTGGGATTACAGGCATGTGCCACCATGCCCAGCTGTTCTGGTTTGTTTTAGGCATTGTACTATGACCACAAATCTAGTGCATATGATTAAAGGTGACAAACTAACAGTTACCAGTTTGTCATTTTCTAGGCTGTGTTTGATGCTATTGTTATTACTGATTGTACTACTTTAGCCAAGGCAGCATAAACATTCCAATCAGTTGTTCTTCTGGGTATGCCAAGACAGATATTGGCTGAGGATCATAAACAATACAATAGGACAGTACTGAAGAACCAGGGGCTAAGCCAATTAGGCAGCAAGTTCTCATCCCCAATAAATCAAAGAGGTAGGATCTTGTCACAGACTCAAAACCTAAAGCTACTCACACATGGAGGACATCTCTGAGAAGTAGTCATTTCCTAAGGGTTCTCAATCCTAACAATAAAGCTACTGGCCATAAGCAATTTAAACTACCTCACCTTAAAAATAGAAGATGAGAAGACACAGAAGCAAGATGCAGCCCAAGACTTCCAACTTGCCAAAGGCAAAGCCAGGGGTATGAGGGGGAATAAGCCAAAAGTTGCCAACCCAGACTCTCTGAAGTAATAACTCATTCTTCTCAGTTGCACTTGGGACATTCTCCAAAATAGACCACATACTAGCTCATAGAACATGCTTAAGTAAATATAAAAGAATTGGAATTATTCCATACATATTATCAGACCATAGAGCAATGACATTGGAAATCAATGGCAAAAGAATCCACAAAAACTTAATAAACACATGGAAATAAATAACACCATCCTGAACATGCAATGGGTCACAAATGAAATTAAAGAAAAAATTAGACAGTTTCTACAATTAAATAATAATGCCAATACAACATACCAGAACTTTTGGGATGCAATGAAAGCAGTCCTATGAGGGAAATTCCTAGTGGTGAATTCTCATATTAGAAAAACAGAGCAAGTGCCAATAATAAAATACCTGAGGTTGAACATGAAACTTCTAGAAAAAGAAGAACAAGTCAAGCCCAAAGCTTATATGACTGAGGAAATTATAATGATAAGTACAAAAATTAATACAAATGAGACTAAGAAAACAGTACAAAGAATCAATGAGTAGAAGAGTTGGTTCTTTGAACATTAAATAAAGTTGGCAAACTCTTAGCCAACCTTCTCAGAAAAAGTAAAGAAAAGACACAAATCCATACAATTAGGAATGAAAAGGGTGAAATCACAACAGATCCTGCAGAAATCCAGAAGATTATCAATACTTACTTCAAGAACCTATATTTTAATAATATGGAAAACACAAAAGAAATGGACAGATTCCTAGATACATATGAATTACCAAAGCTGAATCAAAAAGATATAAAAATTATAAGTAATCCAATATCAGTCAATGAAATTAGAGATATAATTTTTTAAACCTACAAAGAAAAGCCCAGATATTGACAAATTAACTACTGAATCATACAAGAAACTTAGAGAATACCTAATGTCAGTAATTCTCAAAATCTTTAATGACATTGAAAGGGAAGCAATACTTCCAATTCATCCCTGGAGTCAAGCATTACCCTAACACCAAAACCAGAGAAAGACCCAACCAAAAAAAGAGAACTACAAGCCAATCACCTTAATGAACATAGACGCAAACATTCTCAATAAGATACTGGCAAACAGAGTGCAGCAAATCATCAAAAAGAGTGTACACCATCACCAAGTAGGACTCATCCCAGGGATGCAGGGATGATTCAATATACATATATCAATAACTGTAATACACCATATCAACAGGCCCAAGGAAAAAAAACCACTTGATTATTTCAATAGATGCAGAAAAAGCATTTGACATTGTACAAAACCCATTCACAATAAAAAAAAAACTTACAGAAAATTGGAATAGATGATATTCTTCTCAATCTGATAAAACCATCTATGAAAAACCAATAGCCCACATCTTACTAAATGGACAAGAACTGAAAGCTTTCACTCTAAAGTCATGAACAAGACAAGGATTCCACTATCACCACTCTATTTAATATAGTTCTGGAAACATTAGCTAGAGCAATTAGACAAGAGAAACAAATAAAAGAAATAAGGATAGGGAAAGAAGAAGTTAAATTACTATTTGCAAGTGACATGATACTCTACATAGAAGACCCCAAAAACTCCACCAAAAAACTTCTAGATTTAATAAGCAAATTCAGTAGCATACCTGGATACAAAGTCAACATTCAAAAACCAATAGCATTTCTGTACACAAATAACAAATTCGCTGACACAGGAAAAATTAGGAAAACAACACCTTTCACAATAGTATGGAAAAAATGAAATACCTAGGAATCAGTCCAACAAAGGAAGTGAAAAACCTTTACATTGAAAACTATAGTTCTCTGGAAAAAGTGATCAAAGAGGATATTAGAAAATGGAAATATATCCCTTGCTCTTGGGTAGGAAGAATCAATATAATAAAAATGGCCATACTCCCAAAATTGTTATACAGATTTAATGCAATCCTGGCCAAAATACCATTAGCATTCCTCACAGAACTAGAGAAAACAATCCTAAAATTCATCTGAAAGCAGAAGAGACCTACAATAGCAAAAACAATTCTGAGCAACAAAGGCAAGGCAGGTGACATCACAATCTCTGACTTGAAATTACACTACAAAGCTACTGTGATAAAAACAGTGTGGTCCTGGCAAAAAACAGACCTGAGGATCAGTGGAAAAGATCAGAAGTTGCAGAAATAACTCCAAACACATTCAGCCACCTTATCTTTGACAGAGAAGACAAACACCTTCACTGGAAAAAAGCCTTTTAAATAAATGGTGCTGGAAGAATTGGCTTGCCATGTGCTCATGATTAAAACTAGACCCATTATCTCTCACCATTCACGGAACTAAAATCAAAATGGATCAAAAATATAAATATTAATATAGAAATACTAAATCTACTGGAAAGAAGAATAAGTAGAACTCTTGAGGACACTGGTTTAGGCAAAGATTTAATGTACAAAACTCCAATCACACAGAAAACATCACAAAGAATCTACAACTTGGGTCTCATCTTTTTAAAAAGCTTTTGCACAGCAAAAGAAACCACCAAAAGAGTGAAGAGATGACCCATCAGGTGGGAATAAATTTTTGCCTCAGACAAGGCACTAATATCTGGAATATATAAAGAACTCAAATAATCAGACCCCCCAAATTTAAAGACTCAATCCGAAAAAGGGCATATTAAGTGCACAGACACTTCTCAGATAAAGAAGTAGAAGCAGCAGATAAATATATGAAAAAATGACCAACATCACTGGTCATTTGAGAGTTGCAAATTAAACCAATGCTGAGATCCATCTTACTCCAGAAAGAATGGTTATCTTCAAGAAATCAACCAATAACAAATGCTGGCAGTGCTGTAGGGAAAAAGGAACTCTTCT
>NW_004955429.1:23286278-23288021 GCF_000276665.1 Chinchilla lanigera
AGCCCAAGACTTCCAACTTGCCAAAGGCAAAGCCAGGGGTATGAGGGGGAATAAGCCAAAAGTTGCCAACCCAGACTCTCTGAAGTAATAACAGCAAAAGTCACAAAGAAGATGAATGAGACACTAGAAAAAAATGAAATCAGAAGTAATTTCTCAAATAACTAAATATGGTGACCATAATGAAGGCCGTGGGTAATGACTCTAGAGTAGCTAGAGATAAAAAAATAGAGGAGCTTAGAAAACATAGAAATCACAAAGTCTCAACACAGGAAAGAAATGGAATCTAAGACACAGATTCAAACATATGTCCAGGAAAGCAAAAATTCCATTAAAAACATACAAAATAGAATGAGACAACGTGAGGACAGAATATTAGATATAGAAGACAGGATTGCAGTTTGCAATCATGAAAAGAAAGATTTCTTAAAAATGTCAAGAAACCACAAAAAACAATCAATCCAATTGCTAGTGATGCAAAGACAAATAATGTAAGATTTATCAGAGTCAATGAAAAGCCATAAGATAGCTCAAATGACATTTAAAAAGCTCTTCATAAAAATAAGGGCAGAGAATTTTGCAAGCATGGAAGAAGAATTTGAAATACAGTAAGTGAGGCATATAGAACTCCAATTAGCCATAATTTTAAAAACTCTATTCCAAGGCATATAATAGTCAAGATTCCAGAAATCTAATACAAGAACAGAATATTAAAAACTGTTAGAGAAAAACAACAAATCACATATAAAGAAAAGCCAATCAGAATCACAGCACACTTCTCAGCACAAATCCTCAAGTCAAGGAGAGACTGAAATATTTTGAGCCCTAAAAGGAAACAACCTCCAGTAAAAATTGATGCATCCTGTAAAACTATCTTTCAAAATTGATGGAGAAATACACACTTCCATAACACAAAATACCGAAGAATTCATGACCTCCAAACCAGCATTCCAGAATGTTCTGAAGGACATTCTAGAAAGAATGAGGACTACAAATCCGTGAACTCCAACAGAATGAATCCACCAGATAAAGCAAGTAATTAAACAGAGGTAGAGAAAAAGGGAACCAATAGCAAGACAATAATATGATAAGGATAAGTCAATATGTAACAGCTGTAACTATCAATGTAAATGGTGTTAATTCACCAATCAAAAAAGTAGGCTGGCAGAATGGATCAAGAAGCAAGGTCCAAAAATATACAGCACACAAGAAACACATTTAATTCAAAGAGGAATTCATAGACTGAAAGTCAAAGGATGGAAAACAATATGTCATATGACAGGAACCTGGAAAAAAGCAGGGGTAGCTATTCTATTTGCAGACTAAGTGGGTTTCAAGCCAAGACTTATTAAGAGAGACAAAAAAGTCACTACATCTTTGTAAAAGGAACAATCTAAAAGGAAGTGATAACAATCATAAATATATATGCAACAAATACCAGCACACACCAGTATATAAGACAAATATTAATGGAAATGAAAAATCAAATAAGCACTAACATAATTGGAGTGGAAAACCTCAATATCCCACTGTCACAAATAGACAGATCAAACAGACAAAACTCCACAAAGAAATATCAGAACTGAATCAAACTTTTGAACAAGTGGACTTAGTAGATACCTACAGAGTGTTCCAACCACAGTACCAGAATACTCATTCTTCTCAGTTGCACTTGGGACATTCTCCAAAATAGACCACATACTAGCTCATAGAACATGCTTAAGTAAATATAAAAGAATTGGAATT
>NW_004955429.1:23290776-23345599 GCF_000276665.1 Chinchilla lanigera
CCTGCTGGATATCTTCCTAGAAGAATTCAATGCATCATACCACAGCGATATCTGCACACTCATGTTTATAGCAGCACAGTTTTGAAACAGCTAAATCCTGGAAACAGCTCAAATGCCCATGAACTGATGAGTGGCTAAAAGGATGTAGTCTTTTTTATATAATGGAGTGCTACTCTGACATAAAGAAGCATAAACGAGATATTTCTAGATAAATGGATGCACCTTGAAACCATACGCTTAGGTGAAATAAATTGGACACACATGATTAAATACAACATTATTTCTCCAGTATGAGAAACTGGAAGTGTACATAAGGACCAAAATGTATAATAGGTATTGATTAGTGGGAAGAAGATTTTCATATCAGAAGGGGAACAAGGGAGGGGGTAAGGGAAGGAAGGGACAAGAAAAAAAGAGAATAGAAAGAAAAATGGAAACAGAGCTTTTGTAAATAAGAGTGGAAGAGGGTTTGAGAGGAGGGGAGGGGAATGGGAGTGGGAATTTAAGAAGAAGATATATCATGCACAGGTACAAATTTCCTATGATGAATACGATCATTGTGTATATCTAAAATGTATCAATAAAAATTTTAAAATTGGGGGCTGGGGATTTAGCTCAGTGGCACAGCACCTGCCTGGCAAGTGCAAGGTCATAAGTTCGATTGCCAGTACTGAAAAAAAAAAAAAAACGAGAGAGAAAAATAAAAAATTTAAAAAGAACTTATAACAAAGCTCTGAATAGGACAAGCATGAGTTTCGCTGAGTATGGAGTCACGAGATAGCCAGTGAATTGCTGCATTCCAGCCATGCTTCTTTGCCCCTACAGAAGCTGTCAGTGCTGCTTCCACAACACAGTCACGATTATTTCCCCATCAGTAAAGTAGCTCCTTTCTTGGCTTAATGGTCTAACAACATGAAAAGCCCAAAATGGCGACATGAATGGTCACAACTTGCTTTAGTGAAAGCTTGCTGTGACCCAGGTGAAAGCACACATCCTGGCCACACCAGGACCTCTCTCCTGGGAAAGTCCAACATCACATGTACAGAACACGTACATAAACTCCCCAGCAGCTCGCAGTGATGCAGAGGCAAAACTTCTATCCCTGCATTTGCTCTGTCTGTTGGGGACCCAATACCTCGTGATGACCACTGGCTCAGAGCAGTTACTGAGTCCCAAGGGATGTGATGTCCTGTTACTTACCCTGTAACTTTAAGAGGATATTCCAGTGTTCTGTCAAGCTGGCACGTCCCAGGTAAATTAAATAGACATAAAATAGAAATCATCAGCCCTGTGTGGTAATCTCTGTCTTTCACCACATTGCAGTATTGGTGCTAATATGCTTATCTTGGCTGGGAGTGTGAGGTTGCTGTCAGGGACTTCCACTACTAGATCTTCATCACCATAATTAGTTTCTCTCCACAGGCCAGAAAACAACTATAGAATTCCAGAGATTAAATAGATCCCAATTACTCATTCAGTTATCTATGATTCAGCACCAAAATAACCATCAGATCTTTGACTATAGGATCCATGGATCTATCGGACCTGCTGAGAGATGCCTTTGGATGAAAACTGTTAACATCTGGCTCTATATGTATCTATACTGACAGAGACCGTGGTAGCATTTGTGAAATGGAAAGAAACACTGAAATGACACTCAGGATTTGGAGGCAGATTTACTTAACTTCAGACAGGTACTGATGAGGAATCAAATATCCCCTAAAATATCAGACCCCAAAGGCTCAGGGAGGGAGCTTTTATGTAGCAAAGGGGAGGTGCAGAGGCAGAGTACTTGGCTGTCTTTGAGTGGTTCTTACAATATGCACCATAGAGACCAGCTACACATCACCGTGACCAGCGTTGCTAGGAAACAGTAGTGAGAAGAACTGTAACAGAAACTATTACCTGGGCAACTAACAGACTGCCTGGGGGCATATTCTGCTATGTTTCTCTCCTCTTTTAGTTTTCCCAGCAAGTCTTTGCTGGGCATGTTACATGTGATCTTCTGAGACAAGGCTGAACTAAAAGCAGTAACACTAGGGCTGCCATTAGTGGTCCTAGGATGGGCATAGCCAAGGTCCCCAAGATTGGAAAGTTTTCCCACCAGGAGTCTGGGGTTTATTTCCCTTATTATAGGGTCTGTCCCTATGTTGTTTTTAGGAAGAGACGTATTTCCCCTTTAGTTGCCGTGATTCACTATTAGTCTGGCAAGGTAGGGAGGGAGTTAATCTGACCTAGGAGATTGTCCAATGAGCCTTGGACACACATCAACTCTTGGCCAAGTGTTTGATTGATTGTTCTATTCTCTTGGGGCAACTGTTCACAGAGTTAAGGCAAAAATCACAGCTAGCAGAGGAGGGGGAAGGGAAGCAAGGACTAGGGCAAGCAGCCTGAAAAGTCACAAAAATCAAGGGGAGTGGATATGGAGCAATCCTGTGAGCAGTGTCCTCAGGCTTCATCTTGTGTAGACTGGTCAGCATCGAGAGTGACCAGGGCAGGCTTTGAGTGTATCATCTCTTCAGGCCGAGCCCCAGAGGAGCTGTCTAGTCCAGGTAAACTCTCCAGTAGTCATCTGAATGGGCTCCTTTAACTCTGGAATGGTGGTCTAAGGCTGGATTTCTGAAACTTGTAGAGGTAATTAATATGCACCTGGGTTATGTGTGTGCAGGAATGCCTATATGTATAGCCGGCCTTTTAGCTAAACTTTTATGGACTTAGTTACAAGTTGTTCCTGTGTTTTTTAACCATTTTAGAACTTTGGGTTGTGTTTTTTAACCATTTTAGAACTTTGTGGCCTGTATGCTATATGTAATTTCTATTTAGTTATCTCTGCTACAAAGGCAGGCCCATTGTTGCTGCCAATGGTCAAGGGTAGGCCAAATCTAGGGATGATTTTTTGCAAAGGACCTTATAAACTTTTATTGCCCTTTCTACCTGGGTAGGGAATGCCTTGGGCGAGCCTGAGTAGGTGCAGATGAGCACTACGTCTGTCTATATATCCTTGAATGCGTGAGGTCAGTGCCAGTGACACAGATCCTGAAGCCTGAACTGGCTGCAGGGGTACATTTGAAGAACATATAGTGGGAGCAGGTCTGACTCTGATTCAGAGTTATTCTGGCTGGAGCTGATGTTTCAGTCAAGTAGATCCTCAGAAGACACTTAGGAGCTCAGGTTTGGTGTCATTGGCAGCAGGTTTCCAAACAACAGCAGGAAGCAGTAGCAGGAGAGATTTGGCCAAAATCACTTTGTCCCAGGCGACCACAGCATATCTAGCCTGTTGGACTCCCTTCCTAACAGAGCTACTTCCATCCATAAACAGGGTGTACTCAGCATCTGTCAGGCAGGTTCATTTTTAATACTGGTCAGTTTGAGAGCAGTTCATCGGTCAGTGCCAGGCAGTCACGGTCTGGTGGACCCAGCTTGGTGGGCAGGAGTACGTGCGCCCCAGTTATTCAGGATGTCCAGCACAGCATGTGGCACATGGACAGTTAGGTCTTGGCCTAAGGTTAGATTGTCAGCTTTTTTGATCAGAAGGACAGTGGCTATTAGAGTGTGAAAGCAGAGGGGGGAGGCGGTCCTTAACAACTGGATCCAGGTATTTGCATAGTGGGCCACTGGGCACTCCCAGGACCCGACATTCCAAGTAAGCATCATCATTTTTGTGAACTCAAGGATCCAGATTCTACATAAGCCAGCAGCTCCAAAAAATTTGTGACATTTCTTTCTTGTAACCAGTTTCTGCCAGATATTGCAGCAGAGCTTTTGTGTCTTTCCAGCAGGCAGCCTCGGTGTCATTACTCAGAAGTGCAGTGATATTTTGTGCTGGGAAACTAGCAAGGTCGGCTGTGAGGGCTTCTCCAAAGAGGGTGAACAAGTTCTTGAACCTCTGGGAGGTTGAGTCCAGGTCAGTTGACTTTTGACTCCAGAACTGCAGTCTTTTCAAAGAGGGACTGGCTGACAGGAGCCAATTGTAGGCAGAAAAGGGCATTCTTTAGGTCCAAGCAGGTGTACCAGCAGGTTGTGGGTGGCAGAAGACTGCCAGGCAGGTGAATATGGAGGGCAATCATAGCAGCACTGGCAGCTCAGGGATCCTGAACAGGCTTTACAAGCAGGAGAGGCGTATTTTAGCAGTTGTATAGTCTATAAACATTTTATAGTTTTGAAGCCTCATTTTTTTCTTTCTCAGGGGACGTGATGGAGCTGAAAGGGACAGAGAAATGGGCTGTCTTGGTGAAAAGGTGCCAGTGGCTTGGCCAAATCTGTTGTCAGAGCTTTCCTAAAAATAGTGGAAGAGTTTTTAACCCCTTGTGGCCATTGAACCGAAGTGAGCTGCTTGTCTCGGGAGTTTTCCAGTTGAAGGGGCTTATGGGAGCAGCTCACAAACAGAGGAAGGCATCTTTTAAGTCTAGATATGTAAACCAGGTGGCATCCAGAGGGAACAGCAGTGTAAAGTGATTAATAGTCCATCAGGATTGTGAACTGCTTTAGGTGGCTGAGGTGTGGCTGGATGCCCGTGCACTGCCCATGATATGGGACACCGTCTGATAGCAGTGGGGATACACTGAGGCAGCATGGTTCATGCCAGGCCCAGAGGCGAGTCTTGGCTCACCTTTGACCTCTGGGAGGACAGTTTTCAGAACTTCAGCGCTGCAGTTACCTGCCTCAGGCTGATGCAGGTGTCATCATCCTCTCAGGGAAAGTGCAGGGTTAAACAAGAAAGAGGCCGACTGGCTTGGTGCAAAGGAGACAGTCACTTCTAACTTGAAGAGGAGGGCTCTTCCTAGAAGCGGTATGGGGACTGGCTTACACAGGAATTCATGTTTGGTGAGACATCCTCCCAGGCTGTAAGTTTGTGCCTAGTAGAAGGGGTGAAAGTTTGTGCCTAGTAGAAGGGGTGAGAGGCAAGAGTCCCAGATGCCCCAGTGGTGGTAACCTTTGACATATTGATGGGCTTTGTGTTCTCCCTTGTTGATGTCTTTGAGAAGCACTTGACTGATTTTAGGTTTCTAGGTAGGGTGAACTTTGGGAAGGGCCATGGCAACTCATTTATCAGGGCTGACAGCCCAATTTTTCATCAGTGGAAATGTGGAACTCAGAAGGAGCTGCTGACAGCCGTCTGACCAGGACAGGAGGCTGAAGGCTGTGGAGGGCCTCTGTGGCCGAATGCAGGCAGTGGCTACCTGGGACCAGTTGAACTGGCTGGAAGTAGATGAGTCAGGAGCAGGGAGTGAAGCTATAGGTGTTGGCAGCAACTGCAGGAGCCAACAAGCATGCCAGGAAGAATGGGCCTCTTTTTCCCTTGTTTTCTTTGAGTACTCTGATCTTGTTTTTAACTCCATCATCTCAGAAAAGCCCTTTTCCCTGAGGTCAGGAATGTGGGTTTTGACTAATTAGTTCCCACTTCTGACTTCCTATGTGTGTGTTGTGTACCCTTGAACAGTGGTGCAACAGACAAAGGGTGGGTGCCCCTCAGAGAGACCATTCAGATGCCTGCCCGGCTGCGCCCCTCACAGGGACTTAGGCACCACCTAGCTAAGGAGGGTGGGAGGCCGTATGTCAATCACCACAGAACCACATGTGAGGACCCAGTCAGCCACCCGGACCAGAGCTTCCCAGTCTCGGTGCACAGATGAGCAGCCTGTTGCTTCCTCTGTCTGTTCCACTCGCTCACACATTCGTTCAGCAGGCACTCAGAGCTTAAACAGTTCAACCCCCTTCCCCTGAGGGTGGTCCTGACTGAGGAGAGTTAACCAGACTCTCCTGCTCAAGCTGAGCAGGACTGACAGACAAACTAGGGTGCCCCTGGGGGAGAGCATCTCATCAAACATGAATTCCTATATAAGCCAGTCCCCATACCGCTTCTAGGAAGAGGCCTCCTCTCGGGCAGCCTCGCAGGTGTGTGCAGTAGGCACTGTCAGCACAGACTGGAACCAGTGGGTCCTGAAAGATGGCACAGGTCAGCACATGCATCAGCTGCAGTCTGCACACACATTTAGCTGAGCTGAGCATAGATCATCCTGGAAGCCATCATGAACCAGGCATCAGGGTAAAAGCTAGCAACCGAACCTCACTCATGATCAGATAGCAGAGTGCAAAATCCAACAGGAAAGCTGCACCAGGACGGGTAAGCTGTGATCGGGAAACAACTTTGAGATTACAGAGCAAGGTCTCTGACTACAGTCATGGCCCTGGGCATGTGGGTTCTTTGTGTGGGAGGAAGAATGTCATAGCCTGCTCCAAGGAAAGGAGAGCTCAGACAGGTATTCTATACCCCTAGCATTGCCAAGGACCAACCTGGGCTGGAAGAAGATCATTAAGCTGATAAATGAGCTTTTAGGAGCAGGTTCCATCTGAGCACATGACTTTGACAGGTCCTATTAGAAAAGAAACCTAGAGGTGGGCATGATGGCTTATACCTGTAAACTTAGCACCCCAGGAGGCTGAGTCAAAAGGACAGCAAGTTCAAGCCTAACCTGGGCAACTTAGAGAGAACCCGTCTCAAAATTAAAAGTTTTAAAAAGGGTTGAGAATCTAGCTCAGTGTGAAGGCTCTGGATTCAATCCCTAGTACCAAAAAAAAAAAAAAAAAAGTCCAATAGAAAGAAATTCAGAGTCCTGCACAGCACAGTGAGACAATCATTAGAGAATCTGAACAAGCTGTGCAGAAACCAGCTCTGAAGCATGCTTGGCTAGAGATGGTAGCTTTTCGATTCACAGAGGAAAAAGGGTAACCACTCAGAGAAGCAAAAATTAATTAATGGAAAAAATGTGATCAATTAAATTAAGATTAAGTACATTTTGAAGATTAATCATATTTACATTACTGGAGCACCAAAAATAGATTAAATTTATTGGAAAACATGTACAAATCTTTCCAGCCCACACTTACAGATATTGTCCTCAATAAACGTGGTTCCCATTATAAACAGTAGCACACAGCCCACTGCAATTTGTGAAGAGAAAAACAACTTCCTGTTTTCCATCTAACTCTCTAAGTGATTTCTAGTGGTTCCTTTGGGTGGTGTCTTTTTCAGTAGGGTGGGGGTGGGAAAGGAAAGGCTCCGGTTCTCCCAGGGCTTTGGATCCTTCTCTACAGCCTCCCAAGCAGGTATGAGAGTCCCCTGGAAGATGTGTTTTAAACTGACTTTTGTGAAAACAGTGCATCGGATGAAGTGGGAGTAGAAACGAAGACCCAATAAACCTTAAGAGGCATAGACAGGCGATGAGAACCAGAGGTTAACTTGAGAAAGCACCCCAGCTGGGGCTGGGGAAGGAATGGGGGAAGGATACTTTAGCATACTTGGAACTTGGCCCAGGAGCTAAAATACTGGCACACAGATTGCCTGCTAATGGGTGTCCATTGGCCTTTATGATTCCAGATGATAAAATCAAGCAAATAGAAGCCACACAATACTTTCCTTATTTACCACGCACTCCGCATTTACTATTCACAGAGACTTTTCTACCAGCCAGGTGCTCCTAGCCCCATTTTACGATTAGCCAAAGAGCCTGCACTCTGCAGAAGCCAAGTAGCCAAAGTCCTGTGGCCGGCACAGGAAGGGTTCTCCTGACTCCTAAATCCTTGCCCCTGGCCTTTAGTCCCGCGCTGTCTGCTTCACTGGACAGGCAGACTCAAAAGTTTACTCTATTGTGGAGAGTGGAGAGTAGCAGGGTGTGGTCACAGTCCTCCCACCTCCTCAGTGCTGAGACTTTTGTCCCACACTCAGTACTGTCAGTGCCCAGCCCGGAGCAGACTTCTGATCCCTCCTGGCCCCAAACATTCTCACTGTGGGCACAGGCCCCTGGGAGAAGCCATGGAGGGAGTCTAGCCTGCTTGCCTGGCAGGGGCACAATGGCCTCGGTTGCCTTCTCTCTGGGCCTTAGGCTACCTCCCTCCTGGCCTTTTACCTCTTCCCAGAGGTACTCTCTTCCCAGAACTCACTGTAGAGCAAATAGCCATGGAATTTCCTATGAACACATGGGTTTTACTACTCTCTTCCTGCTATGGGGATTTTGAATACATTTATATGGTTCTTGTAAATGCTAAAGATAAAGCATGGAATGCAGCTCCTATCCCCTCCCTCCCTTCCTCCAATTTTTAGTCCTCTTAACACAGGAATGGGCCAGACCCCACCCATTATGGCTGAATGTGCTACAGTAAATCTGAAAAAAAATCCCAACCATCTTGCCAATCCCCGCAGAAATCAAGACTTGCCACAGGGAGTGGGGAATGTTCTGCATTCTACTTTTAAGTGAAAAATAAAAAGAGGCAGGGAAAACAGTTAAACAAAACATTCATTTCTTCTCAGAGAACTTTTGAAAAACTTATCAACTTTTGGGTTTCAAGTTAGAACAATATTGTGAGTTTATGCTTTGACTCTCCCCCACTCTCCAGGTCTAATAGTTACACAGATTTTTCCTTACGTGAAAAAGAAAGAGCCACAATTAGAACCAAAATAAACATATCCAAGGACAGAACTGGACCGACACACAGTGGTGAGTGCTGATGTTGCAAGTTTCTGGGGCTGCAGGCAGAGGGGCAGGAGTTCAGGCATGGGACGACCTTCCCACAGGAAGCCGGAGCCCATCTGGATGAGAAAGTGATGTGGAGGGACAGTGCATGGTTGTATAATAACGCAGCCCATTCACAGATGGAGAAGGAAGCAGACAGGCAAAACCAGAGCTGAGTGAAGCCATCACCAAGCAACAAGTTATGGTTTCAACCTAAGAAGTCCCCCAAAGAGAATTTGGAAGATGACCGGATCGTGAAGACACAATTCTCACCACTGGCTCCATCCATTGAGGAGTTCAGAGGTAACTGTGCTGCTGGGAGCTGGGCCTGGTTGGAGGTGGGTCACGGGAATGAGACCTGGACGAGTGCAGCGTTCTCCCCCGACACCTACTTTTCTCTCCACTGCCCTGCTGCCCTGAGTGGAGCAGATTTGCCCTGGCAGACCTCCACCACGCGGTTTCCACTTGGTGCCAGACAGCCTTGGACTGAAACCATGAGTCAAAATAAACCCTCCCTCCTTTAAACAGTGGGTGTGGGGTATTTGTCCCAGAGAAGGGAAGTCCCAACCCAGGAGAACATGAGGGAAGCAACCACAAGACTCAGGAAAGTGAAATAAGAAAGGAGACAATTCCCAATCCAGGTGACCCCACGATTCAAAGTTCTAAAGAACACGTGAAAGGGAGATCTAAGAAAATATGCCCACAGATGCCTTTGGGTGCATCTAATAAAAGCTATCTCAGAGTGAGTTAGAATGATTATGTTTGAGCTCTTCAAAATACAATGGAAGGGTTAGGTTCACCATAGGTATTTAGGAGATGCTATGAAACAAAACTAGAAGGCAGGGAAAAAATGATAGACACGAAAAAGAATTTTTAAATGTCTTGGAAAAAGGAAATACAGTCACTGAAACGACAGCCTGCTCAGTACATCCTTGGTTCATAGTTCATATACAGCTGACCCTCCCTCTCATACATGGAACATCCATAGGGTGACACATGGTAAATTTCATGTACAGAATGTGAGGAAAGGCTGTTTAGTCATCAAAGAAAATCTCCAGAGTATATGTGTCTGACAGAGAGGGGGGGGAAAGCAGAGGGGAGGGGAGGAGGGGAGGGGAGGGAAGAAGGGGGGAAGGGGAGGGGAAGAGAGGAGAGGAGAGCAGAGGAGAGGAGAGCAGAGGAGAGGAGAGGAAGGGAGAGGAGGGAAGAGAGGGGAGGGGAGAGGAGGAATGGAGGGGGAGAGGAGGAGAGGGGAGGGAAAAGGAGGGGAGCGGAGGGGAGAGGTAGATCAGAATACTGGAAAAAATCAACTTGAAGCAGGAAATGCTCATTTTGGCTCATAGTTCCCGAAATTTCCATCTATGGCTGCTTGTCCTGTTGCTTTTGGACCTCTGGTGAGGCAGCCTGTCACGGCAGGAAATGCATGGTGGACCAAACCTGTTCACTCCGTGGCACCAGGAAGCAGACAGGCAGGAAGAGAATGGGATCCGCTATCCCCTTCAAGTTCTTGCCCTCCATGAACTTCCTCCTAAAGTCTCCTCTTCCCAGCAGTACCCAGGCTGGGGACCAAGCCTTCGACACAAAAGGCTTGGAGAGGGAAGAGAAAGAAGAGGAGGAGGAGGAGGAGAAGGAGGAGGAGGAAGAAAAGGTCAGAGAAGGAGAAGAAGGTGGGGAGAGAGGAGAGGAAGGGGAGGTAGAGGGCAGAGGCCCTGGGAAGAGGTGAGGTCTTATGGGTGATGATACCCAGAGTCCTGCTCTGCTTGCTCCCCATTGACTCCGCGACTGGAGCATCTGGTCCTCTCTGTTCACTGGGGCTAACAGTGACCATGCTGGGGCCGAGGGGGGAGATAGTGGACACTGTGTGGGCCGTGTCTACCCACGGTAAGTGCAGCTTCTCAAGGAAGGAAAGCACATGCGCACTTCTTGTAAAAATAGTATTTTTAATAATAAAATGAATGATAGTGGTACCCTACTGAGTACATTTTGTTTTCAAAGTCAATATTCTCGAGATCTTCTGGTCCCTGTTTTGTCATGTAAACCGATCGTGTCTGACTCCTGCTGCTGAGGCTCTGCTGAGGACCTCCCCGTGAGCGCCCTCCCCTCCCTTTGAGAACTTGTCACTCTGCAGGCCTCTGGTGACACAGAGTCAGATGGCCACGCTGATGTCTCCTCTGCTCACTTGACAGGAGAAAAATGTTTCCGAGTGACTTAATCCTTTCACTCTCCAGGGCTTTCCCTCTGAGTGCTTCCTCTTAATTCAATGAAAACTTATCAGTGTTAGTAGATGTCTGCGTCTGCTACAGCCCGAGAGTTTGCCAGGCCTGGTCTACGCCCACCATCTGATAGAGGAGAGGCCTGTGTCCGCTCCCTTTGTCCTGCTTAGGGGACAACACGGCGGCTGGCTGTGGTGAAGGGCTAATTTCCAGTAGCTGATACCCTCTCCCCACAGGAAAATAGGAGCCCTGATTAAATAAAACACAGCAGAATTCAATTTCCCAACACAAAGAGGGCCAGAAACACCTGTGCACTTTGCCTAGGGCAGCGGCCGTGACCTGCAGTGGGTTAAAAGGAAGAATCCCATCTGCCAAGGTGGCCATGGTATAGAAGATGCAGGGAAGACTTATGTAAGGAAACAACCTGACAAGTCTCTCATTTATTTACTTATTTGCAACACTGCAGAAACTATAAAGTACTATAAAATGCCAAGGTCATAGATGTTAATATTTTGTCACATTTGCACTAGGTCTATCAATCTAAGAAATAAAATGTTACAGATGTGACCAAAGCCCATCTCCCAAATTGCCCCCACTTCCTCTCCCCAGAGACAACTACTGTATTGAAATGAGCATGCATGCCTTGTTTTGCTACCTATCCATCAGGTATCCATAAGCTGTGGACTGTTATATTCATCAGAACTTACAGGAATCGTCTTCATGTCCATCGACTTCATGTGCTTTTAACACCAGTATTATATTTTTGAGATTTCCCCCATTTACTTTGGTTACAAGTAGTTATAAAGCAACAGTATTTTAGCTACTGAGAAAATAAAACTCAAGAGGAATTGTAAGATAGATAATAAAAAAGTAAAATATGTAGCCATGATATATGTGCAGCTATGACATATATGACATAGTGTATAGGAAAAATATACGATACCAGTGACGAATGCTGACAATTAAGGAATAAACCCTTGTGCGTGGCTGGAGAGGAGATGGAGTGTTAGACAGGCCTCGTGGTTTCGGGTTAGCAGCTGCAGCGTGCTAGCCCTGGGAGAATGGCAGCTCTATCGTGCAGCGCGCTGGCCGCAGGGTTCCTCCCTACTCACCCTCCTGAGGGAATTGCTGAGTCACAAGTAGGCACACCTTCAGCCGCATCTTCCATCCAGCTTCCCAGCTGAGCAGACCGACACACGCTCCGCCAGTGAGCGCCGAGCGCTTCCTTTCCGCAACTCTTGCCGCTCCTTCTCAGGCTTTCCACGTTCGCCTTTGGTGGGGGGTCTCGGTGTAACTTGTCACTGTTTTCCATTTCTGTTTCCCTGATTACTGTCATCGTGGCTGTATCTGCTGTAGCTACGTAGGTTTCCTTTGTGGAACTGTTTGTTCATATCTTTGCTCATTTTTGTATGGGGTTGTTAGTCTTAATTTTATTTACTCATGAATATAATTTATTTCTTTAGTGCAGGTCAGTCCTTTTTCACTGACAGGAACTGCAGATCTGGTATATTCTTTCTCACTGTGGCTAATCTTTTTACTTTGTGTGTAGCATCTTGGGCGATCCAGGATTATCACCAGTGCGTCAGAATGATCAAGTCTGCCCTTCCTTATCTGTGTTTTTCATTTCCTAAAAGCTACCTTCCTAGCTGATGTTTTTCATTTCTTAAAAGCTACCTTCCATGCACTCCACAGCAGTGCATGCCTAAAAGCTCAGCTACTTGGGAGCCTGAGGCAGAAGGATCATTGCAAATTTGAGGTCAGCCTGGGCTACTTGGCCAGAACTTGTCTCAAAAGAAAATTTTAAAAGGTGAAGGGATGTAGCTCAGCGTTAGAGTACTTGTCTCTGACCACGCAAAAAGCCGTGGGTTCAATCCCTGCTTCTGCAAAAAACAAAACAACAAAACTACTGTTTTCCTACCCAACGTCATAAGCCCATGCTGCTAAATTTTCTTCGAAAAGCTTCACAGTATTTTATATAAATCTGTTCTTTACCCAGAGTTCAGCGTTGAACGGAGCGAGACGAAAGCTCTCCTTTTCTGTATGAATAGCTAATTGTTCAGCACTGTCCCTGACAACAGCTGGGTCTTCTCTGTTAACACAGTGGGAGTGCCATCAGAGTGGGAGTTTCCAAAATGGGGCCTGTGTCTGGGTCAAGGATCTGTCCCGTTGGTCAGTCTGTCCGTCCCTCACCAGCCCCACAATCTTTGTCATCAGAGCTTCACCGTAAGTCTTGGTATCTGGTACTCCTCTGCTGCCCCTCTTCCACGGTACTTTCCTGGCTACTCTGGGCCTTTTTTACTGCACTATAATAATTTTAAGATCAACTGAGAAGAGTCCCAGTCAGGGATGGAATTGTATCGCCTTCACAAATCAATTCAGTGGAACTGTTAACATTATAACATGGCATCACTCCATCATGAACATGCATTTTTATTTATTTAGGCCCTATATTTCATATCATTTGGGAGATCTTAATTTTTTATGACAATCTAACATATTTCTTTTCACATTATATTCTACTGAAGTTTTGTTGTTGAAGCTACAGAAAATGGTGCTTGTAATTGCATTTATTACTTAGCACTGGTGTCACGAGGTTTTAGGGTGCTATAATCTCTTTCTGGAGGTGGCTTCTAGGTTCTTTCTGTCTTGAGCAAAGAATTGGTCAAGACAAGCACAAACGGTAGTAAAGTTGTATTAAAAATAGGACAACAAACAGGCTCTGCAGAGCTAGTTTGGGCCAAGTAAAAATAGGACCCAGAAGAAGTATACCCTACAGTGTGCGGATGGACAGTCCATGCAAAAGAGGACACAGTGGCCAAAGGTCAGTGTGGTCTATCCTTCTGCATCACCCACTCCTCAGGCTGAGGTCAGGTCTAGCCCACCCTATAGAAAACCTGCTTGAATTCCTACAAGAAGCACACGTGCAGGACTTTGGGAAATGCTCTGCACACGTGTCCCGGGATTTTGTAATTAACAGGTCATGCCTACCTCCCCACCCAGCTTTGCCATGCCCTAATCTCCTGTCTCACTTGTGTACTGAACTGTTGGGTTCTATATATTGGCCTCATATCTAGCACACTCACTGGTTTCCCCTCTCAGTTTATCTTCATATTAATTAGCTTATCTAACAGTTTATTACCAGATAAACATATTATCATGAAATATAACTAGTGAAGATATTTTTTATTTTCTAGTCATCATAGTTCTTTCTTATCTTATTGCTAAAGTTTCAAGATTGATACAAAGTAAAAGTTGTCAGTGTAGATATCTTTATCTTGATGCTAATCTACAAAGGAATGCTTCCAATGTTTTACTAGTAAAAATGGTGTTTATTGTAAGGTTTTCAGTAGGTTACTACATTTTTAAACTTCCTTCTTCTTCATAGTTTGTGAAGAGTTGTCATAGGTTTACTAAAAATTGTCATAGTTTGTTAAAAATTGTAATGAGGGGCTGGGGATTTAGCTCAGTGGCACAGCGCCTGCCTGGCAAGCGCAAGGTCATGAGTTTGATTCCCGGTACTGGAAAAAATTTTTAAAAAAACAAAAAAAAAATTGTAATGGGTTTTGAATTACATAAAGTTTATTCTCTGAATCTACTGGGATGATTATTTTCTCCTTTGGTTGGTTAATATGGTAGGTTCCCCCACCCCCTTTTATTTGAGATAAGGTCTTGCTATATAGTTCAGGTTGGCCTTGAACTCACGATGTGAACTAGGCTGGCCTAAAACCTGTGACAATCCTCCAGCCTCAGCCTCCTGAGTACTGTGATTATAGGCATGCTCCACCATGCATGGCTGGTGCCTCTTATATTCTGGGGAAAATCTCAGAATTTGGTAATAATGTATTTGGGGTATTGCTGAAATTATTTTGTTAGCATTTTCTTTAGACGTTAATATTGATATTTGTAAGTGAGATTGGTCAATGACTTCCCTTTATCTTATTATTCTCTGAGTTTTGGGGTATTAGCCAAATGCCTTAGAATAGTAACCAAATGAATTTCATGTAGTATACCAATGAATTGGTTGGGGTGCTACATAAAATAAACTGGAGTGGGTTTTCCCTTTTCTTCCTGTACTCTGTGAACAATTGAAATACACTAGCCAGTATTTGTTCCTTAAAGACTTGACAGAATTCAATGGGCTTCGTGTAAAGGAGTGGGAAGGGCCATATACTTCCCTTCTTACTGAACTTCTTCATGTGCTAGAAATGTCATGAGTTTTCTATTAGTGACTCAGTTTTCCTAAGCTATAACTTTTCTAGGAGATTGTTATGTAATCTCCTTTATCATATTTATGTTCATAGGATTTGCTCAAGATTTCTAAAATGTCACCCACATGTAAATTATCTCCTTTTTATAGTTACAGTTTGCTAGAGATTTATTTATTCTACACGTCATTCCAAAGAGCCAGCCACTGGATTTATTAACCTGTTCCATGCTTTGTTTTCTATTTTCTTATTCTCTCATTTTATTTCCTTTCCTATACTTTCAATTTAATCTGTTGTTCTTTCTCTTAACAACTGTATTTCCTCATTTTTATTATAGTCATTTATAGATATTTTTAAAAGCTGTTTTAGCTGCATCCCACAAATTTGGTTAATTAATTTTTCTAGATTGTATTATAATTCTGTGTTTAGCCACTAATTATTTAGAAGAGGGCAGAACGTACACTAAAATACTTAGAAGAGGGTTTTAAAATTTATTAATGTGGAGGTTGTGATACTTGGTTGCAATTTTAACAAGCATATATTATATAATGTTATGTATGACAAGAGTGTTATTATACTATTCAAATCTCTGTTTCATTTTAGTTTTTTGCCCATTTCATCTCTTACTGACTGAAAAAGGGGTGTTAAAATTCCCTACCAAAACTGCAAATTTTTAATATCTCCTTACAATCCTTGTTGTATGTACATGATTTTAGGTTAAAATACTAGGTACTTAAAAGTTTAGATTTGGGGGTACTGTGGATTGGACCAAAGATATTTGGACTGAACTACATCCCCAGCTCTTCTGTAGTTTTAAGTTTTGAAACATGGTCTCACTGAGTCCCTAAATTGCCCTGCCTAGGCTCAGATTTGCAGTCCTTCTGCCTCAGCATCCCAGAACGCTGGGATCACAGGTGTGCACCAGCTGAAAGGTCAGGATTCTTATCTCGTGTTGAATTTTCCTCTGAGTATTATGTAATGAACCTTTTTATTCTTCTTCTTTTGGTGGGGGGGCTACTGGGAATCAAACTCAGAACCTTGCACCTTCCAGGCAGGCACTGTGCCACTGAGCTATATCCCTGGCCCAGAAATCTTTATTCTTAATATTATTTTTATCTTTATGTATATATTAACTGTTATTGGCACGGCTTGAGCAGTATCAATTAGTATTTTGCCTTTACTAGTAAAATAGTATTTTGACTTTACTCTTAACATTTCTCTGTCATTTTTTTCTTTTTTTTCTCTCTATCATTATGTTCTAGGTATATTTCTCATAAACAGCATGGAAGAGGATTTTTTAAGAATCCAATCTTGTCTAATCCTGTCTGTATTGTAACTAGTGGCAAAATACATTAAAACATATTAGAATTATTAGAATATTTGGATTTAATTTTATCACTTTCTTTTTGTATTACACTCACCATTCTCATTTGATAAAAACAAAACTGAATTCATTCCCAGCACATCTGTACTGCAAGAAGAATGAAAGGAATTTCTTCGGGCAGAAGGAAGTGAGGGCAGGTGGCAATTCAGATCCACAAAGGAATGAAGCAGCCGTTAGCGGGCAAAGTATGGAAGGCTTTCCCCTGTGCTGTAAATGTATTTCACTGATGACTGACTGATTAAAGGCAAAGTAAAACAATGCAGTGTGTGAGAGACTTTAGTACAGTAATAGCATAAATGATGGGAAGTGGAAATGGGAATATATTCTGTAAAGTCCCTACAGTGTACGTGAAATGATTTGTGTACTTGGAGACAGAAGTTATAAATTCACGATATACATTTTGAACTCTAGGCCAATGACCCACCCCAAAAAGGGCAAAGGGGCATTAGCAAGCCTGCAATAGAGAGGAGACGGCATCATTTAAAGCAGTCAATCAAAAGGAAGGCACGTAAAGAAAAGGGGGTATAGAATAAGTGAAAGAAGCAGAAAAGATGGTACATTCACATCTAAAGATGTAATTAAACACAACAAGCAGGTTCAGTCTCAACACTACGGTTAAAAGGCACATATTTTCATATTTTAAAAAAGCAAGACACAACCATGTCCTCTCTACAAGAAACCTGCTTCATATGTAAAGACATAAATAATGTGAACATAAAAGGACAGAAGAGATTTCCCATACAAATACCAATCAAAAGTGAACTGGAGTGACTATACTACTACCAAACTCAGTGGATTTTAGAGAAAGGTTATCAGATTATACATAAAAAAAGACATTTAACAAAAAGAGATTAACTCATCACTACACTGCAAAAAACTAAATGCTTCAAAATACACAATCTGAAACTAGTAGATGTGAGAGAGAAAATAAACACACACAAAGTTGAAAATTTTAACAGTTTTTTTGAGTAATTGTTACTATAAATAGAAGTCAATAATTGTCTAAAGTACTTGACAACAGATTAACATTTAGAGAACAATCTACCCAACAACAGTAGAATTACAGATTCCTCTAAAGGGTACATGGATCATTCATAAATATAAACCACATTTTGAACCATAAACAAGACTGGTGAACTTGTCTATTTCCCTTTCACTTCTACAAATTTTGGTTTGTTTATTAGAAGGATTGAAATAATGCAAGATACATTATCTGAACATAATGTTACTGTACATAACAAAAGTCAATAGAAGAAATATAACTGTAGGATGTCCATATATTTAGAATTTAAAGAACACAATTCTGAGTAGCTTATAAGTCAAAGAAAGTGAAAATTTTTTTCACTGAATGTAAATGAAAATAGAATATAATTTCTCAGATACATCCAGAACAGTATTTGAAGAGAAAAATTATAGCATCAAATGCTTACATGAGTAAAGAAAAAAGTCTCACATCAATAACCTAAGCAAACACATTAAGAAAGTAAAGATGACAAAAAAATTAAACTCAAAGTAAAAAAAGGAAGGAAATAATAATAGTAAGAGTGGACATCAATGAATTGAAAAGGAAATATTTTTTAAAAAACAATGAAACCAAAAGCTGTTTGAAAAGGTTAATAATATTGATAAATCTTTAACCAAACTGATCAGACAAAAAAGACAAAATTCCAGTGTCATCAATGAAAGAGGAGCGTTAGTGGGCTATTCTAATTTTTTTCTTTGGTCTTCTTGAGACAGGGTCTCGCTAGGTAGTTCAGGTTGGCCTTGAGCTCACTTTGTAGCCCAGGCTGGCCTCGAACTTGGCAATGATCCTCCTGCCTCAGCCTCCTGAGTGCTGGGATTACAGGCATGTGCCACCATGCCTGGCTTAGTGAGCTATTCTAAACAATTAGTATCACAATATTAGTGAGAATTTTGAACAATTTACACCAGTCTGTTAGACAAGTTTCATGAAATAGACAAATTACTTGAGATATACAAATTGATAAAGTTCATTTAAAAACAAAGATAATCAGAACAGTCCAATATTTGTTCATTTTTAAATAGATTCATAGTAACAAACCTCTCTCACAAAGAAAATTGCAGCTCTAAATAGCTTTGCTCATGGATTCAACTACATTTCAAGAAACATTTATTCTACGCAAACTGTATTATGAACTAAACATAAATTACCATGCAGCCAGTAATATCATTCCTAGGTATTAACCCACTAGAAGTGATGAAATGTGTCACACAAAATATTTATGTTAATTGTAAATATTGATCACAGGTGAAACTGGAAAAAATTCAAATGTCCATCAACTGGTACACACAGAAAATGAAATAGAACTCAGCAACAGAAAGGAATGAAATGCTGCTACAGGAACAAAGGGATGGATTTCAAACAGCAGTGTGCTGAATGAAAGAGGAAAAACAGCAACAATGAAAAAGAATGCAGTGTGATCTAATTTATGTGAAATTTCAGAGAAGTTGAAGTGTATTTGCTATAACAGATCAGCAGCAGTTACAGGATGAAGAAATGGTGTGAAGAAAAGATTGACTGCAAAGGCAAATGAAGGAAATTTGAAGGGGCATGGTCATATTTTGCTTTATAATTTTAGTGACTATACAACTGTAACCATTATTTGAAATTCATCAAATTGTATAAATTAAAATTTGTTTATTTTTAATGTAATTTTTTCCTCAATAGAACTGATTCAAAGGAAATAAAAGTCAAAAAGGAAATAAAGGTAGTGAGTTTAAGCCATCATCCCAAAATAATGAAAATAACCTGGTAATTTAATGCCTTTAAATGCATCATAAATGCACACTGTAGTGAGAGATTTGGATTTATTTTCATTATTTTATATTTTGTTTTTGCTGTGATTTTCTTTGTTTCTGTTTCTCTTTGTCTGTCTTTCCTTAGTTGGACTTTCATTAATCCTCTTGCTGCGGAGCAATGGTTTAGAAATTGTGTATCCTAATCTGACTACCATGAGATTTACTTTTTAAATGTTTGCCCTATTAATTCAATGAGGCCTAAAGTTAATTGATAGCTGTAACTTCCACTGGAATACACAAACGTCTTTAGACTCCTCGACTTGTCAAGCACTGTCCTGTCTCCTCATTTCTGTGATACTGTGATCTATTTTAAAATCTCATTGTTTTCATTGTCCCCAAGTAAATCAGTTATTGTAGCTCTTTTACATAATGTTGAGACCTCCCTTGTGTTTTCAGATTTATTTTTTCAACACTGGTTCTTCCACCTGTGTTCAATTTCCTTATATACTTTTTTTTTTTTTTACCTATGAGAAGCAAACTCTGTTTATTCACTAAAATGCTCTTTATTTTTCCCTAAATCTTGATTAAGATTAAAACCCTAAGAAGATATGAGTATATTTTCTTCTCATCTCTGTGGTACATATTGAGAAATCTGTTGTCAGTCTAGTAATTATTTGTAGCTGTTTCTGTGTTGTTATTGTTGCTGTTTTCATTTTAAAGAGGGTCTCACTTCATGTCCCTGGCCAGCCTGGAACTCACCACAGTTCTCCTGCCTCAGCTTCCTCACTGCTGGAATTATAGGTGTGTACTCCTGCCTCAGCTTCCTCACTGCTGGAATTATAGGTGTGTACTCCTGCCTCAGCTTCCTCACTGCTGGAATTGTAGGTGTGTACCACCAGCCTGACTTAATCATTGCTATCTTATGTGTGATCTCCCTTCTGTTTTTGCTACGCAAAATTTCTCTTTTTGTTGGATGTTTAATAGTTTCACTAGTAACTATTTCAGTAAATGGTTGTTCTGCTCAAGAATCCTCAGGATTCTTCCATTTGCAGGTGCATGTCTTTAATCAGTTCAGAATCATCATCTGCTTTTCTTTGAATACTTTTTCTGCTCTTTTTTTTTTTGCCTATTACATATCTCTGTAACCCTTATTAGATTTGAGAAGTATTAGACATTTCCTTATCTTGAACACCTTCATATTTCTCACCTGGTCTCTGTTGCATTCTAGGGGATATCTTCTAATCTGGTAAATTAATTATTTGGTAAATTAATCTCTTCAAATGAGCTAATAAGCTGTATAATCCATCCAGTGAGTTTTCCATTCAGTGACTATATTCCTCATATCTGGAAGGCCTAGTTAGTTTTTGTGGAACTTCACTTTTTTGTACATAATGCCTTAATTTTTCCTTTAGTTTCATTACTTATATTTTTAAGCATTTTTAACATCCCCTCATGAGCATTTATTACCTCGAGTTCATGGGACTTGAATCCTATTGTTTGTTGTGTCTGTCCATTGTTTATTTCACTGCATTTTTAAAACGTTTCCTAAAAATCATGAGCTCATCTTTAATGGGTCTATTTGCTGAGAAAATACAGTGAGCCTCCATTGTTGGAGCATCGCTGTGGAGCAATGTGGGGTTTCAGGCATCCTGAGGATATCCACTTTGGGACAGACTGTTATGTTTATTTCTCTGTGAGGAGTTTCCCGAGCCATGTGGATATTTGCTTGTCTTCTTGACAGAGTAAGGACATGTTTTGGATCTAAAACCCTCGGGCAAGCCTGGGGCTTAATCTTCTCCAGGGCGTCTTTCCCCTCAACTCAAACTGACATAGCTTCCTTGTCTTCTCCCTGTGCCAACAGACAGATTTTTTTCTAATCCCCTTTGTACTTGACTCAACTCTTCAAAAATTCCCAGCTTGTACTTAGAGTTCAAATACCTTGTCTCTTGTTCCCAAGCCCCTCAGATTTCTGAGTCCAGAAATAAACCCCAAGATCAGCCTTGGACATATTTCTCTGATATTCCACCTCATCGTTTCTGGTACTTATGACCTCAGCTATGGAATTTTTAAAAGAGTTTTAGGTATCCAGAATTTCCGTGAGTTTGAGGCAAGAGAGACTTCAAATTTCTTATCCATCATCTTTCTGGAACTAGAATTCTCTCCATCTGCTCATGTGGCCGCCACCCAAGAAATATAATTTGAGAGTAATCTGTGACTATTTACACAGCTCCAAAACACATTAGTTAAGTTGAAATGTTTGGCCAGTAACCCAGATGTTTTTGTCTATGTGGTACCAAATATCCAGATGTGTGTGTCCAATTTATAAGCTGTTTCAAAATATAATAAACTTGAATTATTAAGCACATTGCTATTTCAAACATCCAGGGATCCTGTTTATACAACACTGTCTTTTAATCACTGAGACTCATTATATTAGAGTATGTAACTTTCATTTTATCACGTGGGTTTGTTATTCTGCAACTTTCTTCCTCTTTGTTCCTATTAGTGTTTAACTGTTTCACTTGGAACTGTCTTTTCACAGGATATACTGAAGTCAACAAGTATTTACTGAATTTCTCTACGAGGATGAAAAGAATGAAAACTCTCTCTGCCCTTGTGGATATTAGAATCTAGTTATATTTATTTATTCATTCACTCCATCAATATTTCTTCTTACTGAGCACACACCATGTTCCTGGAGGAACAACAATAAACAAAACACAGTCCTTTTCTCCAAAGTAGACCATTTTGTGGGACACAGATGAACATATTAATCAGGGACTGGATATGTATCTCAGTGGTAGAGCACTATCTTAGCGTGCTGGAAGCTCTCAGCTTTTTGTGGTATATACAGTGCCACAAAAGAAAAGAAATCATATAAATAATATATAATAAAATCCTAATCGGTTTAATGTATAAAAGCACAGTGCTCTGACAGAGTATCAGACAGTCTCATTCAGTTTGGGGGAAACCAAGGAAGAGCGCTCAGGAGCTACCTAAGCGATGACCTACAGGATATACTCAGAGTGAGGAGAAGAAAGTTCCGACAAGGAGCTGCACTCGGGTCCGTGGGAGGCAGGCTTAAGGAACACGGATTAACAGGGTAGCCGAGAGTGTCGACTGGGAAGGCAGGCATCAAACCACGTACATTGTCATTAATCCCTCTCAGAATATTCTCCCTCACTTTGAACAGTTACCCCATCGTTCTTGCCGCTTCCTGGAGCATTCTGGAAGTCCTCTTTCATATCTTTAAAAGATATTGTCAAAAACACAGCGAACGCTTCTTCTAAGTACTATCCAACGGAAAAGCAGCCTCATAAAAACGATACACCATCCACCTTATTCACCTGATCAGGCACCATGCAGCTTCCAGCTATTCCCCAAAGCCAAGATGACCGTGGAAGGTCAATGTTTTGAGTCACTTCAGGACACCAAGGGAGCCGTGATAGCACAACTACAGACACTCAGGAAATAAGAGGACTTCCAGAACTGCTTCAGAAAGTGGGAAGAAAAGTGGGATAGGAGTGTTCAAAGCAAGGAGGAGTATACTGAGGGGGATTAATGGCAAAGTGTCTTACTTGAATACATTTAAAAACTTTAAAGTTGTATTTTTCTGTTCTATCTAATACAAAAACAAGTGAGCAGAGGTGGTCAGAAGGCAAAGGACACCAAGTGCAAGGGCAGCTTATGTCTGAAAGAGCTAGAAACTAAACCTTGATGAGAAGGGATGAGTATGTTTCTTCTACCTGCCAGTATCTGAGAACACCCTCCTTGCTTTCTTTCCTCTGCTCCATCCACGAGGCGTAGAGGAGCTGCCGTCAAGCCCCCACTTGTCCATCCGTGGCATGAGAGCCATGTCGGCCATCAGCACCCCCGAGGATGGCTGCGTGTGGAGGACACAGGCATGTTCTTGGGAGAGAATGAAACTGGCCTTCAGAAAGCAGCAGGGGTGAGAGGGACAGCGGAAGCAGAACGCGGTGGTGCCCAAGGCCGCCTGCACCATGGTCCTCCCTGCAGCCTGAGAACATAAAGCTCCTGAATGTGTGCCTTCCCCTCAACCCTAAGCCGGCTCTTGAGGGTATTTCTTGCCACCCAAAGTTCGGCCACACAGAACAAAATGGCGCCAGGGAACAGCACGCCCCACTGTGAGGCTGAGTTTTGGTCTGACAGACAGAGCAACCCCCGCTAGGATTAAGACAGACAGCCCACACCTCAACAACTTTGAAATCTCTCACTTTTGCAGGGTAATAAATTGTGGCTGATTCCATTAATATCATTTTGAAGTGACATCAAAACCCCCTTTCTCTAAAGCCTCAAAGACAAACTCATGTCAGAATCAACACATCAAGACTCTGATCTGAGCTGAAATGAAAACCTCCTAAGAACAGAGCACAGGTGTTAGTAAAGTGAATTCAAGGCTTTGATCCTCTGGCTGGAGGTCTGGCTGCTACGAGCCCACAGAGGGAACTATTGTGCAGGTTTATGGTGTGACAGAGGTAAGAAGATGGTGGAACACACACCCCTTGCCAAAGAAGTGACAAGGAAGCATTTCCAGGCTCTGTCTTCCATTCTCTTCTTGTGTTTTGATGCCTTATTTGGATTGCAAATGTGCACACACAACAAAGGGTCCCCGCTGGCTGAGATGTCAGGAGGCATTTGTTATTCCAATTCACTTTTATGAAGAAGCCACAATAACTCTGGTTCACATTTAGTGTCTTTGAAGGCTGATTTCCTACACGTGGGACTCCACTGGCCAGTTCAGGCTTCCCGAATTCATAATACACCCGAAGAGCAGACACAGGGGCGGGCCTCTTTGGAGGCCGCACTGTAGGGGTATTGGATATGTCTGATGTTAAAGAAAGTTCTCCTTTATGAACAGACATGGTGCCTGGATGATTTAATAACTGGGATTTTGATGTTGCTTCAAAATGATATTAATGTAATCAGCCACAATTTATTAGCCTTCAGAAAAAGCTAGAGATTTCAAGGTTGTTGGAACAAATAAGAACAGACTACAGCATTTGTGGGGTGTGGGGTATCTGTCTTGCTCCTAGTGGGATTTAATAATCTGGAAAATATTCATGAGATAGTACATAAAAGAGTCAGACTATGTAAAACTGTGTACAGAGTAACCCCATTTCTACAAGCAAATGCATCTGTCTAAGCATGTTTGGTCAATGTGTTTGTGCATATGTGTGTGCAGACGTCTAAAAGACCCTAAAGTGACACACCCCAAGACGTTACACAACAGTTACAATGTGGCAAATGAGGCGAGGGGGTATGATTTTCCTTTTTTTCCCCGCGTAACACTGCCTCATTTTTCTACAATGAACATATACGACTTGGATAATTGTTTAAAGTTGTCTTATAAGGGCACATCTGGCAGGGTTCTTATAAACAAGCATTAAAAGCTCATAGTTAGTTGCATGGTTTTTTTGGTGCTTGGCTTTGTTGTTAGGGTTGTTTCACAAAGGGAGGATGAGGAGAGGTGTGTGTGGTTTTGGTGTTGCCCTGCAGTGTTGCGCTGTACCGATGGGACGTGCGATGCTCTGTCTGATGACAGCACATTACCCCCATAAAGTATGGTTCTCTGGGTCCTCGTTCTTGCTTCACTAACCATCAATAAAGCCACAAGATAACAGGAGGCTGGTACTAGGGCACATAGTTCCTCCGTAATCAGGCTTTTATACTCAGTCCAGATAACGATGTGCTCATTACTTGTTTCCTGAGGTTTACTAGAAACCATGTAATCACAATGCTCCCACAGACCACCTCTCAGCCCTGGTCGATGGAATCCCCACTTGCACCAAGATGCTGTTTTGTCCTCTAAATATTTATTATTGGTTCTTAAATGGCCTTACCTGCGCCCGTTCAACCTATTGGCTCTACCCTAAGACTCAGAACTGAAGGGGAAAATCCTTCAGTAGACTTCTCTCTCACTGCACTCACTATACTGGAGGCACATACACATCATTGCACACATGATTCTTAGATATGGACTTTGGTGTCAGATAGTCTCAGCTGGTTAGCTTTAGCTGCATCTTGTATGTCACAATAATCCTAAGAGGGCAGTAATATTACCCTCCATTTTACAGGAGAAAATGAATGGTGGAAACTGAATTCACATTTACCTGACTCCAGGGTCTATGGTTTATTTTTTGTTTGTTGTGTGTTTTAATCTCCTGCTGGTTTATTCCCACTGTTCCTACAAACATATAACTCTATGTGATATGTATATCTTACGAACTTACATTACCAAGTTGTCTGAGACAACACTGGTTTTCATCCCCAGCAGACTCTTCCAACAAGCAGGCTAGATTCTTTCCTCTTACACTTTCCTTCCCTCCTGCTTTCCACAGATATGCTACGTCCTCACACATGCACGCACAGTCTTCATGAAATAACTGCTTCATTTAACAGAGCTGCATAGGAACTCAGGAGAGGCTATGCCAGGTAACATCTTAGGTGGCCACCCTGGTCTGTGATAAAGTACCGAGATCTCCTCCCAGATCTCCTCCCAAATCTGAGTGGAGGCCACTCCCTTCTCCCTGGGGTGGTTGCTAAAGAGCTCCTCATCTTTCCTAATTCTAGCAAAGGCAGCTAGCTGGACATGCCATGGAGAGCTGGGAGCGTGGCCATTTTTAAGGGAACCCGGAGAATGGGAGTGACTTGGCTTCCCTGATTCTATGTCCCTTAGTTTCTTGGGACAGTGAATTTTGACAGAACACCGTACACGACCCACACACCCTGTGTGACTGTGACAGCTTCATGGCCGCTGGCCATGGCTGCCATTCTGCAGGACCCGGCATGGCCTGTGAAGGACAAGGCAGTCAGGAACTCTGACCTTGGAGGACAGAGCAGTGGACAGAGAAGGTGAAGGGGGAGCCCGGGGGACGCAGATTCCACCTGCAAAAAGTGGGGGTGCTCATGGATAACTGTGTGGATGCACCCAGCCCTGCTGACTTAGACTGAATCCAGTGCGATTTTTGATACTTAATATCAAGCTCAACACCCAAATGTTGGCCTCGGCAGCTGCCCCTGCCCCGCAGCCACCAGCTTTGCCTGCATAAACAAGTCCTGTCCCCCTGGAAGGAGGAGGGAGCTAACACAAGCCGTTGTTCAGACGGCAATTACTGTAATGAGGGAAGCTAAGTGCTGAGAAGGCTGATCCAGCTGCTCCTGTGATAAGGCGTAATAAAGGTGCCACCGAGAAGCCAGCCAGAGTTAATTTGCACTTTTCTCCACAGGCCTGGTGGTGCCTACCCCACAACTGCCCTCATAACTAAACAGGGCTAATCACTCGTGCTAATTACTCAGCCCAGGCTCAGATCCCACGGCTGGTTAAAGACCGGCAAAGGCTAAGCTCAGCGACTCTTCCTGCCGAGTCATAGAGGTAAATTTCGGACATGTAAATCTTTCCAATTGGTTCTCACCACCTTTCAGACATTAACTCTGCACACATGAAGCTAATTCCATCCTTGAGCTCAGCAACGTCCTCACGCCCTCCTTCTTGTCTCCTAAAATCCCCAGCCCCAGGGGTATTTGTCCTGGCTTCCTTCTTTCTACACGAGACATACTCTCAGTGAAAAATTTAGCAAAAATAAATTCATAAAGTAATTACCAAAGCAAAAGTTTCCACACTGCATTGTGATTCCATTTATACAACATCCTGGAAAAGGCAGAGTTACAGGGAGGGAGGATAGACCAGCAGTTGTCACCGGTGAGGCGGGAAGAGCTGGCCAGAAAGGGGGGCAGGAGAGAATCTGAGGGGACGATGGTGATCTTCCACGCACGACTGCCGGGACAGGTAGACAGCTATGCTGTGCATTTATCAAAACCTGCAGGCCTGTACACCACAAATAGTCTAGTTTGCTGTGTTTTACTGTGTGAAAATTAGAAGAAATGTACAACAAACCTTGCTCTTGCTCTGTTTGACGTTGTTTTGTCAATTTGTCTTTATTACTAGAAATTCCTAAGATACCTTTCTCTGACAAAGAACATCTTTGAAATTCTAACCGAATGAGGGGCAAGGGAAACATTTGCTGGTGTCACTAATTTGTAATAAACGTCCTGTATCTATTGTTTTGAAATGATTAAGCAGGTGTGCATTTTTTTCCATGGGAACGTTAAGCTGGTGTCTACAACAGCGGAGCATACCAAAGGCTAGAACAATTTTCCAGTGAGATCAGTAGAGTCCTAATCTGCATGTCGCCAAAATACTTGGCTGCAAAGTGGAAAATTCAGTCAGTTCCCCAGCTGTTTTGTCTCTGTGTGTCCCCCTAGTCTCTGGGACTGTTCAGAGGCAGGTTGCAGATCGTGCGGCTGGTGCCAGAAGACGCCATCATAGTTGGCAGCTTTCCCTAATAACACATGTTCTCTGCACTTCCTGAGCTCTCTGCACAAGGCAGGTCCAGACTAAAGTTCTTTGTCATCTCCTCTCAAGAAGCAATTGCTTAAAAAAGACAAATCAGAGCCTTTATGATGGGTTATAATATGCATCTTTCTTCTCTTCTGGGGTGAGGTAGTATTAGCAATCCTCAGAAATGCTTATGTAAAAAGGCAACCTCAAATATTACAAAGGTCATTCATTATCACAACAACCTAAAATCTTAACATTTCCAAACTAATCACACCAGAACTGATAGACAGCTTTGCATTCATTTGTAATGTTAAGTACTTAATCAACAAGTTAAATAGTCTTCAAGTTCACAAGTCTGATAACATCTGAGTAGTTTTCTATCACATAAGTGAGAGTTCTCTGATTAGGGCTGACAGACATAAGTGAGAAAGTAAGGTTTATCCACACACTTTTTTTTTGCTTATTGGGAGTATGATAATATGATAAAATTAGATCTTAAGATGCTTGCATGTTTATCCTCATAAAGTCATATGCATACCTTTATTGCAGAAGCAAAGGGGGAGAATGAGTCTTAGAGATGAACATCTGGGGGGTAGAAGAGGGGCATTCTAGAGGTAAACCCTTAAACTCACAGATTTGGATAACAGTAGTTTTAAGGGTGACTGACCAGCTTTGCTTCATAACAAGGACAAGAGAACACTCACACATTTACTAAAAAAACTTGGAGTTTACCGCAAAAAAAAAGGAAAAAAAAAACATGTACTGGGTCTGAAATAGGAAAATAATAAGAAACCAAGACAGCTCTGGAGACCAGCAGTTTAATTTGTCTCTCTTTGGCCTGATAATCCCAGAACTCCAGAGGCTGAGGCAGTAGATTACCAAAAGTCTGAGGCCAGCGTGGGCTACATGGGGAGTTCAAAGCCAACCTGAAATGCATAACAAGTCCCTGTCAAAAACAAAACAAGACAAAAGCCTCCTTGTTTTAGATGCCTCATAATTTTAATTTGTTCCTGACTCATCATGACTTCTCTGGTCTTCTCCTACTCTGGCCTAAACCATTGCAAATTTGCTGGTTCACATCATGTGTTCTAGTTAAAAACTCAGAGAGAAAATCTGATTGGTTCTGCTCTTTTTTCCATGCCAGGCTTTGTACATTGCCACTGTTGCCCATGCATTGACAAGTTGCCAGGCAGCCGGCATCAACTCAGATAGCCTTCGTGCCGTCTGAGGCTCTGTGTGGGCAGTTTCCCACAGGGAGGACAGCAAGACTGGGATGGGGCTGCTGTGCCCCAGTAGTTGAGGCTCCTCTGTTACAGGGGTTTCAAACTCTGCAGGAGCACAAATGAATTAAACTGGCCTGGTCAACAGCATAGACTGGCTAAGTGGGGCAGACTTAGGGAACTTGAAAACACAGCCTGGAATAAAGGGGGCAAGGAAATTAGCTCTGGTTGGTTGGCTGACAAGAAAAGGAGGCCAATATACAAAGATCTTCCAACTTTTCAGTGGAAGCCAGAAATCTGATCCTTTATGTGAGTTCTCTGAAATGTTGAGGTTGGCTCAGACTTTTTAAACAGGTGGGCCCGTCAAAGTATCCCACTGCCCGCTCCACCTCTCAGCCATCTGGATGAGCCCCCATCCTGATGAGACTCTCCCGAACACACAGCAGGGAGGGAGATATCACTAGCTTTAAAGGAAGCCAGTTCTGGTCACCTACAGTTCCTCCATGATGACAAGAATTGGATTCAGTCCCTACCATAAATAAATAACATAACACAGCATAATATATAACCTCTTCATGATGATGGAATGGGGAATAACCAGGTTGGTGGTGCATGCTTAGCATATGCAAGGCCTTGGGTTCAACTCCTGCCATAAATACGTAACATAGCCTAGCATTAAATTCCTTCATGTACTGGAATCTAAATCTGTCTCCCCACAGCCTGTCCCTTATAATATGAAGGGCAAGAGTCAAAAACCTCTTCCCTCCCCCAGCAGCCACGTGCATACTTGAAGAGAACCCCCGCAGCACACCTCCTCTTCTCGTTCCGTTCCTCCAGAAGTTCTTCATGAGCGTTGCTCTCTTCACTGTGCTGGAACCCTGGTGGTTAATGTCTCACTCGGATTACAGTGGTGAGAGTCTGTCTTAGTCTGTGCAGGCTGCTACAACGAAATATTTTAGGCTCGGTCATTTATCAAAAACAGTTCTCACAGTTCTGAAGGCTTAGAAGTCCAAAGACGCCAGGAGACCTGATATCTGGAGAGGTCTCTGTCTGCTTCATAGATGGCACTTCTTGCTGAGTCCTCACAAGTCAGAAGAGGCAGGCAGGTGCCTTTAGAATCACTTCTATAAGGCCACTAACTTCATGTGTGAGAGCAGAACCCATGACTTCATCATTCTCCAAGAGAATGCCACCACTGCCACCACAGTGGGGTGTGCAGGGACACATTCAGACCATGGCATTTTCAGAGGATCTGCGTAGAGCGAGTATAGGATTTTTTCAACTTGAGATAGTGAACTTCTATTGATGTAAAGTTTATATTTTAGCCGGCAAGTTTATACCACCGATTATACTGCATTAAAATAAACCAGACTTATTTTTAAATCTTTGCTTTTGTGACATGGGGTTCTTAAGACCTAAGTAAACACATTGTCCTTATCAAATCTCATCTGCAGGGTTTTCCTCGACCCATCAGCCTCTCCTCCAGGTCCCCCCATTCTTGTTGCTGCTGTCCAACATGCTAACTTACCCTAAATTTCACCTTTACTCTCCGAAGTATTTTGATATTTTTTCCTTTTCTTTATCTAGTCCTGGAACCCTCTCTTTTCCTTGGGATATTTGGAACTCATATCTCTGCACTCCAGGGCACATATCTAGATACGCTCTGGTCTCTGCTTCCTAGCTGTTGCAGAGTGTGAGACAAGCAGAACGTTTTTTGCCTCGATTCCTCATCATTCTGCACCTCCAATGAACAGCTCTTTGTTGAACAGAATCAGGTCCCAGCAATAGTTTCCGTCCTTGCTCCTTCTGGCTTCTGAGAATTAAAAGGGTCAGCATGATCTGTTTCCAGCTATGATGGAGCGGATGATATCAGATTAATTTCCCACTGAGAACAACTATAAAAGCTGGATAAAACACAAAGGCCAACTGTTGGAAGGCATTAGAAAACAACCAAGACATCCAGAGCCCCAAAGAGGCCAAGATCCCAAAGACACAGGAGATACATTGAAATATGGCTCTCATATTTACTGCATGATTTGCCCCTGAGGCACTGCTGACTTTTGGGTTGAGCCCTTACAGATCTAACACCACAGATTGGCTCCTGGGGACACAGACTAGTGAGTACAGTGTTTAAGGAATGATTTTAGGATCAGCTTCTGTGGGAGGGAGAGGAGGGAATTTTGTTGTGGGCCCAGCCTCTGCCGACCCCACAGGAAGATCTGGGGTTTGACAAAACCTGTGGAATTCTCCTGAGTCACTGCACAGAAGCTGGTCTCTATACTTCCACACTGAGAAAGAGCTGGGTGCAGTCTGCTCTTGGGAAGGAGGCATAACCGGGGTCAGCAGTTTTCTTCAGCAGAGGAAATCCCCAAATAGAATTGACAACTGGCAATCCCTGGGAGCTGGAGGACTAGTTTGTTCATTCCTAAAGGGAGGCCTAGTATCATAGCATCATCACACCTCAGGCTGAGCACCAGAATTCAGTGTTAAGGTTTACATCTGGGGTGCCCCCTGCAAAGCCTCATGTGTCTGGAAGGTGACTGGATCATAGAGGGTAAATTCAGCAGTGGAGCTGATGCATGATAGCTGACCTGCTCTCAGGAGGTGGGCTTGGCTGGAGGTGGATCCCTAGAGCATGGTCTGTGTCTCCTTCTCTGAGTCATCCCTTTTCTCTGCTTCCTGGCTGACATGACGTGAGCAGTTCTCCCCACCTGGCCCTTCTGCCATGGCCTTTCTACCTTGAAGCTGGTCAACTATAGACTGAATTCTCTAAGAGCTCTGGGCTAAAGTAAACCTCTCCTGCCTCAAATTGTGGGTGTGGGTTGTTTTGTCCCAGTGACAAGAATGTGACTAAGACATTAGAATTCTAGAGAAATAAAACAGACAGGTGAGAGGAAGAGAGAGTGGGAGCTGACTCATGGGATTATTGAGGTCAAGAAACCCCATAATCTCCTGTAAGACGGAGACCCAGGAGAGCTGGACTCAGTCTGTCTTCTGAGCTAAGAACTGGAATGGGTGGGCAGAGATAACTGCAACAGTGGTACAAGCCCTGTGGTGAGTCCAAAGGCTTGAGGACCAGGCACACTGATATCTGAGGGCAGCAGACAGACGACTCAGCTCAAGCACAGAGCCCTTCCTCTCTGTCCTCTTGCTTCTCTCTCCTCCAGGTCACTCTGCCTACCTTCTGCTGCGTGCTGTCATTGGTTAAGCACCATATTGTGACTTATGTCTATTATTGTGTTTTTCAGTTCCTTGGTAAAATTCTCCGTTTTATACATTCCAGTTCTCTCATTAAATACCCCATCTATTCTTTTCTTGAACTACTGATCACAGTTATTTAAAATTCCTTATCTGTTAACACTAATATCTAGATCACCTCTGTTGATTTCTTCCTGTCCTGCTTCTGACTTGTGTTCCATTCTGGGCCTCAGTAGATGGGGTGATGGCCTCCCACATGAGGAAAAATCACCTTCACTCAATTTTCTGATTCAAATGCTAAACTCTTTCAGAAATACTCTCACAACAAGGATGTAGCTCAGAGGTACAGTGCCTGCCTGGCAAGCACAATGTCCTGAGTTTGATTCCCAGTACAAAAAAAAATCCCAAACCAGAAATACCCTCACATACATACACAGAAATAATATTTTAGTGGCTCACCATGCCTCCCTTATCTCAAACATAAATTTAACTGTCACAGAAATCAAATAGAAGTCAGTCACGAGGAGATTAAAAATCAAGTCAGCAGTAGTCTTAGGGTGCCTGAAAAACACAAATTAAAATTCAAAGTGTGCTAAGAAGGAAAGACCTTGACAAACACCCAATTTTAGTTGAGACCTTGGAAACCTACCAATTAAGGATAAAAGAAAAACCTAAAATAGATAACCAACTTTTGCTCAGATCAAATAATCAGCAAACACTACAGAAAGTAGAAATCAACAAAGGTGATCTAAATTTCAGAGTTAATAGATATGGAGTTTTGAATAACTATGATCAACAGTTCAGTATGACTTCTGGGAAGATTGTGAAGTAGTGGACAGCAGAGAAACAGCCTCTCAGAGATTTGGTGTCCAGACACTGGAATACAGCAACATGAGGAAAAGAAAAAGGAGGCAAGTGGATCCCCAGGACCTAGAAAGGGTCTGAAGCAAGAATTGAAGCCCTTGGGGAGAGCAGAGAGAGAGACTTCAACAAAGAAGAAGGAGGTGGCAGGTGGAGCCTTCTCCCTTATCCCAGACTCACTGTATGGGAGGTGCAGCTCAAAACTGCAGATGCATAGAGACTATTGGTAACTGCAGAGACCTCTAAGGAGAAATGCACCAATGGAATGGAGCAGTGGATGCAGCAGGCTGCAGTGGTTGACGAGTTACTTAGGATCAGACATCCCTCAGGAGAGGGCGATTGGCCAGTTATGGTCTTTGAGAGGAACTAACCAAGCTCAGAACTCAGAGCAGCTGCAGGCCAAATCCATCTAGCAGTTCTCAGTGTCAGGGTGAGGCAGAACCAAGTTCAATACAGCAGGAAGTCAAGGAGCCAAGTAAAGCTGCCAGGAGGTACTTGGAGTGTTGCAGGCCGAACAAATTAGGTTCCATCCTTACAGCCAGAAACCAGCCAGAACTTTAGTGGAACCATAGCTTGCTGGAATTATCCACTACACCATGGTAAATCTATGGCTGGTTGGCTGGGACTAATCAAAATGGATCTGGGATCTGCCTGCCCACGCTGCGTACCAGTGACAGCAGAGGAACACCCTGAAATGGACATTTTCTTTTCTCCTTTTATTCCTCCTCTTTTCATTTGTTTTGCTGTTTTCTTTTTTCTTGATTGTTCTTGATTTTATATAAGCATAAACATTGTTCTAGTTTTTTGTTATTGTTGTTCTGTTCTGTTATTGTTCTTATTTCTTCCTTCTGTCTTTTCCTCCTGTCTTCTTCAGCAGTTTCCCAAAGTGCTCACAATTTTCCTTTGCATACCAGTCTTGCTTCTAATCTCTTCCTCTTCTTCTATTTCTCTAATTTTCCCCCAACACCTTTTAAATTTTCTCCCCTGAGGGTAAAATCACCATTTTGAGGGTGTATTTACTCTATACAATTTTCTGGTTTGTTTTAGAATTTGTTATATAATCACAAATCTAGTGAATATGGTTAAAGTGTCAAACTAATATTACCACACTCTGGCATTTTCTAGGCTGTATTTGATGCTATTGCTATTGTTGACTGCACTACTTTAGCCAAGGAGACATAATTGTTCTAAACAGTTGTTCTTCCTGGTATGCCAAGAAAAAGATTGTCTGAGGGTCATAAGCAATACTAAAGGCCAGTACCAAAGAATCAGAAGCTAGCCAAAATAGGCAGCAACTTCTCATCCCCAGTAAATTGAAGAGGTGGGATCTTGCCACAGACTCAGAACACAAAAGCACCTACACCTGGAAGATATCTCTGAGAAATAGTCATTTCCTAAACATTCTCAATACTAGTAATAAAGCTACCTGTCATAAGAAAATTACAAGCATCAACCCAGGAATTAAACTACAAAAAATTTTTTAAAAAATTAAAATACACAGAAGGAAGATACAACCCCAAACTTCCAACTTAACCAAGGCAAGGCCAGGGGGCAATGAGGCAGAACAAGTCAAAAGCCACCCACCTACACTATCTGAAGTAATAACAGCAAAAGTAACAAAGTAGATGAATAAGGCACTATAAAAAATCAAATCAGAAATTAAATGATAAGGTCAATACAACATACTGGAATTTTGGGGCTACAATGAAAGCAGTCTTATGAGGAAAATACATAGCAGTGAACTCACTGAAAAACATAATAAGCTCAAATAACTCAAACAACACTGTTCAACCTAAAGCTTCTAGACAAAGATAAGCAAGTCAAGCCCAAAGCTCATGGAAGGAGGAAGGTCAGAGAAGAAATCAATGCAATGGAGAATAAAAAAAAAAAAAGAGAGAGAGAGATCAGGAATTGAAGAGTCAACTAAATAATATTTAATTAAATTATTTAAAAGATTAAATAATATTCACAAAGTTTTAGCCAACCTTACCAAACAAAAGAAAGAAAATAATGAAATTTATGCACTTAGTAATGAAAAAGTGAAATCACAACAGCTCCTGCAGCAATCCAGAAGATCATCAATACCTACTTCAAAGAGCTGTATTGTAATGAGATGGAAAACACAGAAGAAATGGATAGATTCCTAGATACATATGAATTATCAAACCTAAATAAATAAGATATAAAAATTCTCAATCATCCAATGTCAGTCAATGAAATTAAAGATGTATTAAAAACAACAACAACAACAAAGCCCAGGTCCTGGCAGATTCACTGCTAAATTGTACAAGAATTTAGAGAAGATCTATTTTTATTTTATTTACTTTTTGGTACCAAGAATTGAGCTCAAAACCTCACACTTGCCAGGCAGGTGCTATGCCACTGAGCTATATCCCCAGCCCCTAGAGAAGATCTAATGTCACTATTTCTCAAGCACTTTAATGAAATTGAAAGGGAACCAATATTCCCAAATACATTCCTAAAACCTGAGAATGATCCAACTGAAAAAGAAAACTACAAACCAATCTCCCTAATGAACATAGGTGCAAAAAAAAAAAAAAAATCCTCAATATGATACACACAAACAGAATGCAACAAGTCGTCAAGAAGATTATACACCATGACCTGGTGTATAGCTGGGGTAGGATTCACCCGAGAAATGCAGGGATGGTTCAACATACAAAAATCAATGCATACAATACATCATACCAACAGAAAGAAGGACAAAAACCACATGATCACCTCAGTATGTGCAAAAATGCATTTGACAATGTCCAGCACTCATTCATGATAACAGCCCTAAAGAAAATTGGAATAAATGCTTTTTATCTCACTAAAAGCCATCTAGGACAAACCAACAGCCAACATCATACTAAATGGACAAAAGCTACTGAAAGATTTCACTCTACAGTCAGGAACAAGAAAAAGATTCAGCTATCACCACTCCTATTCAATATAGCTCTGGAAACATTAGCCAGAGCAATTAGACAAGAGAGAAAAATAAAAGGAATGAGGATAGGAAAGGAAGAAGTTAAACTATGATTATTCACAGATGACATGATACTCTACATATAAGACCCCCAAAACTCCACCAAAAGACTTCTAGATTTAATGAGCAAATTCAATAGTGTAGTTTTACCCTGATACCAAAACCAGAGAAAGACTCAACCAAAAAAAGATAGCTACAGACCAATCACCCTAATGAACACAGATGCAAAAATCCTCAAACAGAATACACCATGACAAATTAGGATTCATCCCAGGAATGAAAGGATGGTTCAAAATATGAAAATCAATAAATGTAGTATACCATGTCAAAAGAGTCAAAGACAAAATAATCACATGCTCATCTCAGTAGATGCAGAAAAAGCTTTTGACAAATTCCAACAGGCATTCATGATAACAACCCTACAGAAAATCAGAATAGATGGTCTTTATCTCAACCTGATAAAAACTATCTAGACAAACCAACAACCAACATCATACTAAATGGACAAAAACTGAAAGCTTTCATTTTAAAATCAGGAACAAGACAAAGATGTCCACTATCACCACTCCTATTCAATATAGTTCTGGAAAGATTAGCCAGAGCAATTAGACAAGGGAGAGAAATAAAAGGAATAGGATAGGAAAGGAAGAAGTGAAATTATCATTATTTGCACATGACATGATACTCTACATGGAAGACCCCAAAAACTCCACAGAAAGACTTCTAGATTTATTTTTTAAATTTTTTTATTTTAAAGAGAATTTAAAAAGGCAAAAATGGTACAGAATTTCAAAACAAAATGAAAAGAAATTAACAATAGTTATTTTATTTGCATACTGCTATCTTCAAAGTAGTTGCTTAGAAGTATTCTACATTTAACAAGCAAATTCAGTAGTCTAGCTGGATACAAAGTCAACATTCAAAAATCAATAGAATTCCTGTACACAAATTAGAAACTCACTGAGAGAGAAATTAGAGAAACAACACCTTTCACAATAGCACTCAGAAAAATGAAATACTTAGGAATCAATCTACAAAGGAAGTAAAACATCTATACATTGAAACAAAGGAAGGCAAAGATCTCAGCCTCAATTGTGTTACACTGGTTACTCCTTCTGCAGATCCTTCTCTCTGCATTTGCAGAGGTGACTTCGGGCCTCCTGCCCAGCCCAGCTCACAGCACTCACGCATTTCCCGCCATTCTCACAGTCCTCATCCTCAAGCCACTCCCCTCTTCATGAGTGAATAAAACCTGGGTTTGGCCCTGGGTCGAGGCCTTTGTTCCAGTTAGTCATCGTCGTAGCTGGACTCAGGACCCCTCAGCTCCCCACAACGACAAATATGCCTTAGTGTGTCCATTCTCACTACGGGCTGCACTAGGAATGGTAGAGTGGGATTAGCTCAGTGCAATTCCAATAACTATTCCATGGGATCACATGCGTAAACTTCTCAGACACCATAAAGGGCTCCCTATGAGTGCAAACACCTTGAGACCATACTCAAGTGAAATCAACTGAACACACGTTTAAATATCGCATTGCTTCTCCAGTGTGAGAAACAAACAAATTCCCTCTAAATAAAGAGCGGAACTGAGGATAGATATTGGGAAATGAGAAGAAAATGTCCAAATGGGAAGAGGGATAACGGAGGGGAAGAGGGAAAGGAAGGGAAGGAACAGGGGAGAAAGAGAATGCACGGAAGAAACAGAAGCAGAACCTTTGGGAGTCAGTGGGGGAGGACGGCTGAAGGCAGGGGAACGGGAGCGGAAGAGTGGAGACGCACCCGTGGGACGGACTTCCTGTGGCGGCTGTGGGAGACGCACCGTGCAGGAAGGACTTCCTGTGGCGGCTGTGGGAGACGCACCGTGCAGGAGGGACTTCCGGTGGCGGCTGTGGTCGCTGCGCACGGCACATACACACTCGTGCAAATGTGAGAGTAAAGCAGATCTGCTGTTCCACCTGAAGGAAGTAAAGCGTCGGCTGTTTCACAGGCCAGTGCGACCGACCGAGGACCCACGTCCTTTCCATCCTTCTTCCAGCTCCTGACTGGCGCCTCTGTCCTCGCAGTATTTCCCCTATTCGTCTGCGTCCCACAGCGCCAAGTGCCCCACCCGGTTTCCAGGCCCAGCACACACTGTCCAGCTCGGCTCCCCTCCCCTCCCCTCCCCTGCCCTCCCCGCTCCTCCTCTCTGCTCTTCTCTCTGTCCTGCATCTCTGCGGTACATAATATCTACATTATGTGTGGCGCGGGTCCAGGCACACCACACCTCCTAATTCCTTTCCCATCCCCTTGCCTCCGCTCCCTCTCCCTCCCTCTCTCGACCCCTTCCCTTTGAGAAAGACCTCTCTCTGAACTCCCTGTTATCTTTTACCTATAATCTGGCTCTCTCATACAAGAGAAACTGTTTGCTACTCAAATTTGATTGTGTCTGATTTATTTCACTTAACACTATGGTCTTAAGATGCATCCATTTTCCTACAAATGATTTGTTTATCTTTCTTTATGGCCAGTTTTTGTTCTGTTTTGTTTTGTTTTTTGAGATAGTGTGTTGCCTATATACTGCAGGCTGGCCTCAAACTCACTATGAAGCCCAGGCTAGCCTCAAACTTGTGCAGATCCTCCTGCCTCAGCCTCTTGAGTGCTTGGATTACAGGCGTGCATCACCACACCCAGCTTTCTCCATCTCTTTTTAAGAGCAAAACCTCATCTCCTCGGAAGTCTTCCTATTAAGCAAAATACAAGAGGAAAACCTGAGGGCCATTACCAGAAAATGGGGGATGGGAAAATGTGGGATTGGCAGAAATAACAGGTACCTACTGCAGGAAGACCACTAGAATAAATGGAATTCAATCCAAGCCCCTGTGATTTTCTTTAATAACTCGCAGATCTAATAAAAGTAAAGTGGCCCCCTAGTAAGATGATATGGCCTCAAACCAGGAAAGCCTGGGGTGTTCCACCATGTAATGGTGTTATCCACAAAGATATGTTACTGCCCTTTTGGACCTTTGTTCCCCAAAGGAAAAATAGTTACATTATAGTGCTCTCTCTCTGTTTTGGAGATACACTGTTATTTAATAGCTGCAGTAAAGGAACGATCGGGATGTTTGCTGGTCAGCTTTTCTTCCCCAGGACAGAATCCTTGAAAGGAGCAAAGATTGGTTTTGATTTCATTTCAGAGGTTCTAGTCCGTGATCACTCTGCCTGGTGGCTTCTGGGCCTATCCTGAGATGGTTTGTTCTGGAAGAAGCATGTGGCAGAGGAAAATTGCTCATTTCATCCCAACCAGGGAGGAGGAGAGGTGGGGAAGAGGAGAAAAGGAAAGAGGGAGACAGAGAAATAATAAGACCCGATGCTGACGCTACCCTGAGCATGGGCGTGGCCACACTTCAGCGGCGGGAGGGGCTGATGGCCGAGCTACTGGACTTCCACTGCCATAGTTTGAGTCTTGAATGCCCTGGAGGCTGGTCTGCTGAAGGCTCAGTGCTCAGCCGGTGCTCTGGGAGATGGAGCCTAGACCGCGGCTGAGTCCACAGATGAACAGGCTATTCAGAGGTGGAGCCTTGCTGGAGAAAGGGGTCGCCGGCCTCTTCCTGTCTGGCTTTTCCAACCGGCTCTGCTTTGTGGCTACCATGGTCTAAGTGGACTGTCTGCACCGTGCCTGCTGCCATGATGTCTCTGTCCTGGAACCCACTGACCATGGACTGAAACTTCTGAAACTGAGTCAAAAGTAAGCTTCTCTTCCCTCAGGTTGCAGGGTGCACGTGTTCGGTCCCAGTACCAGGAAAGCTGAGCAGTGCAAACAGCTATTAGGGATGCAGGTCCTCCTCGTCTGTTTTCACTTCCGGGCTGCCATGAGGTAAGCATGTGCTCCCACCATGATGAGCTCTGCTACTCCAGCCCCAAAGCAGAAGGGCCAGGTGACCTGGCCTTGCGCCTCTGAATCTGTGAGCCTCCTTATAAGTTGCTTATCTAGGTATTTTGTCACAGTGAAAAGAAGAGGAGTAGCTCAGAAATTCACACCACAAAGAAAGCAGCTCATCAATTCCACCAGAATTAGCTGCTCTTCAGAGTCCACAAACCCAGCCCTGGCCTCGGGACCCCTTTCCTGACCCTTCCTGCCCTCATTTCTCTGACCACGTCCGTGTAGCCAACTAAAATCAGCCCTCACCCTGGGAAACATCCAGGGGCCGTCTGTGTGTGCTAGGGCCGAAGAGCATGGACAGTAGAGAGAGAAACATCCCCTCCACTCCCTTCTCATTTGCCCCCAAACTGGGAGTGTCTCAGACCACTCATGAAGTTGTTCTTGCTTTGTATCCTCCAAGAGCTGTTCACAGTACACCGGGATGACAGTAAAACTGCAACACTGAACACTTACAACGCGCCAGGCACCATTTTAGGTGCTTTATGACTGTTAGCTCTTTTAATGCTTACAAAGCGTTACTATTCCTTTTCCCATTTAACATTTGAGGAAACTGAGGCCTGGGCACTTTAGGTAACTCATCCATGATGTCACAAGTGGGAGTGGGAGGCTGAGACTTGAGTCCAGGCAGCTTGGCAGCGGCGACAAGCTCTCCAGAACAGATCACCCTGTGCTGGCACTTTCCCAACGCCTGTCTACAGTGTTACCCGTGAGCAGCACCCGTCTAATCCAGCCCCACCCCAGTCCACCTTTCCTTCACAGCAAGGGAACCACACACCTCCTGCCTTCCCACACTCCTCTGCTCCAGCTCTAACTTACTAGGAAACAGCTGTCTGATGCACTTGGGGCCCTAAGAACACCAGATCTCACCCTGGCACAGTGTGGGTGAAATCTCACAGAAATGTTTCCCAGAAGAAAATAACACTGTCTTGTTATAAATACACACACTCCACTAGTGGTTAAAGGGGATACTTAGCTTCTCAGTGGTTTTTTGCATTTATTTCATCACAGCCAAGCTCCTCAACAAGTTCTTACTTTACTATTAAAATAGGACCACAGTAATGATTAAATTTTCCTAGGAACGAGAAACAAGCTGTCCCAAAGATAACGTGTTGCTTCTTTAGGAGAAGGAAACTGGTCAAATTTTTTAATGATAGTTTTTCCCTCTAACTATCAAGTCCATGAAGGGCAAGGATGTGTCCAAGGTGGTGGTTGAGGGTAGGGAGAGACCCATGAGTTCTGCTATCAACGATATCCGATCTTATATTACAGATCAGGCAGAAGCATTCAGACATAAGATTTTTTCTCTTAACTTGTTATTTTGGAGTAATTAATGGTTTACAGAATGTTTCAGAGACGGCAGATAGAGTTCTGGTGTACCCTGTATTCAGTTCCCATAGAGGTAACAGGAGGTTGACCTTGGCATGGTTGTGTCACACATCACCGATGGTCTGTCACCTGTGTCCATCTGTGGGACCAGCATTGCTGGCTGGACCCAGAAATCCTCAACCATCCCAAAGATCTCTCTTCTCCTTAACCTCATCCCTAACCCCAGACACTTACTAGTCTTTTCTCCACTTGCTCAACTTTGCCTTTCTGAAAATGTATGTGACTATTGATGCATTAGGACTTACATCTGTCTGTCTCTTTGTTTTATTTGCTCTTGTCTCTCCATTTTTGTTCCTACACTACTATGAGTTACTTGAAATTATTATTTTAAGATTTTCCCTTAAATTTTATAGTGTCTTTAAGTGTATCTCTTTGCAAAGATTTTTTTAGTGGTCACTTTAGTTATTATATGATGCACATAACAAATCAAAGTCGACTGGTGTTCGCATTTTACACTGAATAAGGGGCAGAAAATTTACTTCCCTTTGAGTTTCTTCATCTTCTCTTGTTTGTAATTAAAATAGCTTAACTATTTCCTCTGTATACATTTAAAACAGCATCAAAAAATGTTACAATTTTTGCTTCAACCAAACATAGTTTAGAAAACTCAAGGAAAGAACCCTACTGTATTTCTCATTTATACTCTTTCAACTGTTCTCTCTCTTCTCCAGATGTTCCAGGAATTGTTCTCTGATCATCCTCTGTCTGTTCAAGAATTCCCTTTAGCTGTTTATTTTAGCACGTCCATGGGTTGTTATGTTTCAGCACCTAAAACTGTCTCGATGTCCTCCACATGAAGCGAGGAGTATTTTTAACTGATGGAGGTACAATTTCTTCCGGTGTCTACAGGTTATGAGAAATCTGCTAATATTGCCCCCTCTCTAGTAGGTGTTGTTTCTCTCTTACTACTTTCAAGAACTTTTGTCTTTGGTTTTTGGAAGTTTGGATCATATTACGTATTAGGTTTCATGTATATTTCTCTGAGCTTATTCCTTTTCAAGTTTATTCAGCTCTTTTCTGTTTAGATCTACAGGTTTATAACTTCTGCTAAATGTTGGAAATTTCTTCTAATGCTTTTCCATTTCACCTGCCTTTTCTTTTCTGTTAGGCTCTGAAAGCATGAATGTTAGATCTTTCATTATAGTTACAGAGGCCATCGAGACTCTGTTTACTTTTTTCTCCCATCTATCCCTTTCTCTTGTTCCTATTGGATAATTTCTATTTTCCTACCTTCAAATTTATTTACCTTTTCCTTTTTTCTCTCTATTCTGTTCCTGAGCCATCCACTAAGTTTTTGAATTTTTGGTCACCATTGTTTTTTCATTTCTAAAGTTACCACTTAGAGCTCTTTTACTTCTTCTATTTCTGAACTGAGATTTTCTTTTTACAAATGTGTTTCTAATGTTTCACTAAACATTTTTATGAAAGAAAAGCCAGAAGATTTGCCCTTGGTTTGCATTCAATGTGGGAAGTCTGGCAAGTTAGTTTTACTTCATTCCCTTAAATTATCCAAATACTCCAGTTATTTATTTATTTATTCTCACGTCAGAAAACCAGCCAGGGAACAGAGTGGTGGAGATCTAACCAGCCCAGTATTAGCATGAAGCTTTGAACTACTGCTTCTCTTGTCACTGTTGAAAACTAGTCTTCACAAGCTAATACATCACTTTACAATCTATGTGTGTTCAAATCACCTGTCTCCTTTATGTTTTCACTATTTTTTATTGGTTATACAGATTCATGGGCTTCATTTTGGCAAACCTGTGCATACACATAGCAGACTTTGGTCATTTTCCACCCATAACCTTCTTGCCCTGCCCCTTCCAGTAGTTTCATATTTTTAGGGGAAATTTCAATGTATATTTTGCTCACATCTTTCCCCAAATTGCTCTTCTTTATACCCCCTCCCTCTTATTCCCTTCTTCTTGTCTAATAATATCCTCCCCTTCAATTTCTTGTCATCTTTTTTAGATTCCACATGTTATAGAGAACATTCAACATTTGTCTTTTTTATTTTAAAGAGAAAAAATGATACAGAATTTCAAAACAAGATGATAGGAAATTAACAATGGCTATTATATTACATATTTGTATCTTCAAAGTAGTTGCCCAGATTACCAAATATAGGCATGCAAAATTGATCAAACAATATAAGCATTAACTGTCCCTTTCAATGAACTAATAGAAATTAGTAGTACAATTATCTTAGCTATCTTGTATGTGTATATATATATATTTTCCCTTCCTTCTTTTCTCCTTTCCCCCATCCCAATTGTCTTTCTGAGTACAACTTACTTTGCTTAACATAATGATCTCCAGATTCATTCATTTTCTTGCTTTTTAAATTAGGCTTTTATTTTTACTCATGCACATTTGCAGACCGTAATGACTGCATTCCTCCCAGGGAGCTGATGTGCGTGTACAACACATGTTACTTCCTTTTCTCGTGCCCTTCCCATCCTCTCCCTCCACACCTTGGTCTCCTTCCCTTTTGCAAATATCTGCCTGTTTCATATGGTCAAGCTTTAATTTTGCTGTTTGTTTATATTTTGGGTTTCTCATATAAGAGAAACCATCCAATATTTAAGTTTGTGTGTCTGATTGATTTCACCTAACATCACGGTCTTGAGGTGCATCCACTTTCCTACACATGACTCGTGTTTACCTTTCTTTATTGCAGAGCAGTGCTCTGCTGTGTACAGATCCCACATTTTCTCTATCCATTCATCTCTTGGTGGATATACAGGCAGTTTCCAAGATTTAGCTATTGTAAATTGTGCTACTGTAAACACAGGTATGCATGTATCTCTGTAATATGATGTGTTTAAGTCTTTCTGGAAGATGCCTCTGGAAAAGTGTGGCTGGGTCAAGGGAAATTTCTACTTTTAGTTTTATGAGAAATCTCCATACTGATTTCCATAGTGTTTGTGCTAGTTTACATTTCCACTAACAATGTAGAAAGTTCCTCCACACACACACAGCCTCACCAGAATTTGTTGTTACTCGATTTCTTGATAATAGCCATTCTTTCTGGAGTAAGGTAGAATCTCAGTGTTGTTTTAATTTGCCTTTCTCTAAAGGGCACAGATGTTGAAATTTTTTTTCATATATTTATTGGTGATTTGTATTCTGAGAAGTGTCTGTTCATTTAATTTGCCCATTTTTGATTGGGTCTTTTATTTTGGGGGTCTAATTATTTTAGTTCTTTAATTCTTTATTCGAGATAGTAGTCCTTTGTCTAAGGAATAACTGGCAATTTTTTTCCTTCTGTAGATTGTCACTGTGGGTTGTTTCCTTTGATGTGATCTCATTTGTTGATTCTTGATGTTATATTTTCTGCTGTTGGGATTTTGTTCAGAAAATCCTTGCCTAGCCCTATGTCTTTAAGAGTTCTACCTATTTTATCTTCCACCAGATTGTTTCTGTTTTAACATTTAAATCTTGGAGCAATTTTGATTTTAGTTTAGTGCATGGTGAGAGATATGGGTGTAGAGTCACTTCTTCTGCACATGAATAGCCAGTTTTCCCAGCACCATTTATTAAACAGGCTATCTTTCCTCTAGTGTATAATTTTGGTCTCTTTGTCAAAGATCAGATAGTTAAATGTACCTGGGGTTAATTCTACATCCTCTATTCTATTCCATTGTGTCTTGTGTCTGTCTTTGTGCCAGTACTATGCTGTTTTTTAAAAATCTCTCTGGTTTTGTAATATAATTTGAAATATAGGATTGTAATGCCTCCTGCTTTGCTCTTGCCTTCCAGGATTGCTTTTGTTATTCTAGGTATCTTTTGGATCCATATGAATTTTAGAATTGTTCTCTCTAGTTCTACAAGGAATACTATTGGTATTTTTATTGTGATTGCATTAAATCTTCATAATAGTTTTGGAATATATAGCCATTTTGATTGTATTAGCTCTGCCTATCCAGGAATAGAGGATATCTTTCCATTTTCTGATGTCATCATCAATCTCATTTTTTTCAGAGCACTGTATTTTTTGTTGTAGCGGTCTTTTATTCTTTGGTTAAGTTACTTTCTAAGGTTGACCATGGTATTGTTTTACTAATTTCTTTCTTACTGAGTTTATTACTGGTGTACAAGAATGCTATTGATTTTTGTATCTTGTTATACTACTGAATTTGTTATTAATTCTACAAGTCTTTTGCTAGAATTTATTGTCTTCTATGTAGAAGATCGTGTTGTCTGCAAATAATGATAATTTGACCTTTTCCTTTACTATACATATTCATTTTATTTCTTTCTCTTTCCTGGTTGCTCTGGCTAATGTTTTGAGTACTATATTGAAAGGAGCCGAATTGGTAAACATTCTTGTTTTGCTCCTGATTCTAGAGGGAAGGCTTTCAGTTTGTCTGCATTTAATATGATGCTTACAATTGATTTGTCATAAATGCCCTTAATCAGATCGAAATAAGGTCCTTTTATAGCCATTTTCTTTCGTGGCTTTATCATGAGTGGATGTTGGGTTTTGTCAAAGGCCTTTTCTGTGTCTCTTGAGATAGTCATGTGATTTTTGTCCTTGCTTCTGTTCATGCGATGTATAATATTTATTGATTTGTGTATGTTGAACCATTCTTGCATCACTGGGATAAGGCTTACATAGTCATGATGTATGAACTTTTTGATAATTTGTTGCATTCTTTTTGCCAGTACCTTGTTGAAGATTTTTGCATCTATGTTCATTAAAGAGACTGACCTATAGTTGTCTGTTACGGTTGGTCCTTGCCTGATTTTGGAATCAGGGTAGCACCAGCTTCAAGACAGGAGTTTGGAAGTGCTCTTCCAGTTCAATTTCATTCAAGAATTTGAGGAATATTGATGTTAGATCTTCCCTGAAGTTGATGTAGAATCTAGCAGTAAGTCCATCAGGTCCTTGACTTTTCTTAGTTCGCAGGGTTTTGTTTTTGTTTTCTTCAATTTCATTGCAAGTTATTGCATTTTTTAGGGTTTTTATATCCTCTTGGGTCATTTTTCGTAATTCATATACATCTAAGGATATGTTCATTTTGTCTGGGTTCTCCAATTTATTGGAGTATAGGTTTTCATGTAGTTACTAATAATCGCTTGGATTTCAGGCATCTTCATTGAGATTTTTGCCATTTTAAATTTAGAATTGTGGCCAGGAATGGTAATGCACACCTGTAATCCCAGCACTCAGGAGGCTGAGGCAGGAGGATCGTTGTGAGTTCAAGACCCACCTAGGCTACAAAGTGAGCTCAAGTTCAGCCTGAACTGCACAGTGAGACCCAGTCTCAAAAAAAGACCAAAAAAAGAAAATTTAGAATTGTGTTGATTTGGGTTTTTCCTTTTTTTCATAAGATTGGGTAAGTTTTTGTCTATTTTGCTTATTCTTTTAAAGAATCAGATTGTTAATTCATTGATTTTTTTGTATTGTTCTTTCATTTCAATTTCATTAATTTCTGCTCTGACCATTGTGATTTCCTTCCTTGTGTTAGGTTTGGATTTGGATTGTTCTTGTTATAGGACCTTGAAGTTCATCATCTTACTATATTTTTTTGTGAAAATCAGCGGAGTTCTTCCCTCCTGTTCTCCTTGTATGCCAGTTCTGACAACAGTCTTCCTTGGAGTGGGTCTTCCACACCCAGAACCATGCTGATTCAGTTACACTGGGCTTTCCCCACTTAAGCTGGCAGTCAGTCCACCACCACAGCGGGGTATGGAAGTGCTCACAGTAACTGTGTCGATGTTACCTGGTTGTTACGTGCAGTACTGTTTGTTTTGTAAAGTTGGGTTGGCCATTGTTGAGTGCATATATGTTTATGATTGTTATCTCTTCCAGTTCAATTTTTCACTTAATATGTAGTGACTTTCTTCGCCTCTTCTGATCAGTTTTGCCTTGAAGAATACTAAAAATAGGTTAGCTACTCCTGCCCTTGCTTCAGGTTCCTGTTACGTGCAATGTTGTTTTCCATGCTTTTTTTAATCTACGAGTTTATTTTTTGGTAACATGTGTTTTGTGTACAGCATAGTGTTGGATTTTGTTCCTTAATCCATTCTGCCATTCTGTGTATTTTGATTTCAGAATTGAGACCATTTACACTGAGAATTATTACCAATACATATTGACTTATTCCTGTCATTACCTTATTTTGCTGTTGCTAATTCCTTACATTTCTCTTCTAATTACTTGCTCACCCTACCTGGTGTATTCATTTATTAGATCTTTTGTCATTGTCTCTTTTTAGGGTATCCTTGAGAATTTTTGGAGCACTGGCTTGGTAATCATGAATTAGGGTGCTGTTTGTCATGGAAAGGCTTTATTTCACTTGGGAGTGAGGTCTTTAACAAGCATTGCTTAATCACTGCTTACTCTCTCCCTTTGTCTTTCTCTGCCCGGACGACATGCAGCTTCTTCTCATGGATGTCCCAAGTGTTTCAGTGTGGGGCCCACGGGCAGAGAGGGACTTCAGTGAAGCACATGGCGTGTCATTCAGAAAGCCTTGTGTTACGTCCCCACTGTGCCAAGTTACCTCAAAAGGCCCTAACAGCTAATGACTTCTTAGAAACCTGGAAGGCTCCCTTTGCCAACATTCCTCAGAGCATCCCTGATGTTGTTACCCTAAGTTGGGGTAACTAGGAACAGTGCTGCCTCTCAGGACAGGGGTGACACAAGTTCATGTGTGTAAACTGCCAGCAGCAGCTCCTGGCACAAGGTGGGCTTATGTGCATGTCATCCTTGGTCTGAGGACATTTCCCACCGGCTTGTGTTGTATTCATTGCCATTAAGTTACTCTTATAATACAACATTTGTGTCAATCTACTATTCTAGCTTGTTTTTCAAATAAGCGATTAAGAGTAAAGCTTGGTCCAAAGCAGAACATGATTGCAAGATGCAAGCAAACACTCTCTGTCTCTCTCTGTCTCTGTCTCTCTCTCTCACGCACACACACACACACACACAGAATACACTCTGTCACTCTGAATTAATTGATTCCCATTGATCTGTCTCAGGCCTGGGGTCCCACTTATAGCCCCCCTGAGGTAGGGATTCAAAAGATGAGAGGAAGAAAGAACAGAAGGGCTTTCTTCGGGGAAGAGAGATGGGAGCAACAGGAGCAGAGCCTGCACACATACAGGGTCATTGTTCAGTAAGCGTCTGGCGGTTTTATAGAAACAGCACAGAAAGTTCCAGGCCCAGCCATTCCCACCAAGGCGAAAAAAGGAGCTCCCAATGTCCGTAAATCTCCCGAGAAGCAGGTGTGTGCATCACCCAACAGGAAATGCTGCCACACGCAGCAGGGGCACAAGCATACAGGAAAATCGTTGTGACGTTGCCCCCCTGAAAGAAAAGGCTGTCTGGGAGGGTGCCTGTCCCCTGCCTCCCGCCTCTGAAGAGGGAAGTCGCAGGCTTGGATGTTCCTGCCTGCCTCTTCCTCCCTCTCCCTTGGTGCCGCCTGCAGGGACAGAGGACCGCTTCCCCTTTAGGAGCAGCCATTGGAAACAGGGTAAACAGCAGACAGCCAGGGAGCCACTCCAAGTGGGCAGGCTCTGGGGAGCCTGGCCTCCCCTCCCGGGAACGGGGACAGGAGGGAAGCCCAGGAGACCAGCCTGACATTTCCTGTCCCTGGCCCTTGGGAGGCGGGCAAGACCCGAGCTGGCACGGTGTCACATAGCAAGCCAGCCGCGCTGCAGTGCCATGGCGCTGTGTGCACTCAGAGTGACGGACCGCTCACGCTGACACGGTGACAGCCACAACGCCTTCAGAAAATACCTATCTCCACTCTCCTCTTCGCGACTGATGAATTAAAGACGACAAAGGACAGAGAACTTCGGTGGTTTGCTTCCACTGGAATTACTCTGTGCTAGCAGTTCTCTCCTCCCTGTCACCCCTGCCCTGGGACAACTCCAAGCTGCGTCGGAGCCTTCAGGCCCAGGCCCAGCTCAGCAGCCTCGGCCACCTGGGCCTGAAAACCTGGCAGCCTTCGTCGCCGGGCCAGCAGACGGCAGGCAGACTGGGGTCCCCGTGAGCAGTCTGACAGCTCACAAACAGAAAAGGGGCACGTCCAATTCAGAACGTCACCGCTTCTGCGCCCGGGCGGGGCGGGCCAGCTGACTGGAGGGCAGGCACCGTGCCAGGGAGCGCCCAGCTCAGCACTTTCCAGACGCCTGTGGAGATGGCTGCATCCACAGCCCGAAGTCGGTGTGTGGGGCCCGGTCCTCCCGGAGGAGCCTGTGTCCCTGAGACCAGCGTGACCCCCGGGTTCCAGCGCCCTGAGGGGGCGGGGAGCTCCAGCTGCACCCTGCATCCCATGGCCGGCCCCACCCCCACCCCGGCACCCCAGGCCCCAGCAGCGCGGTCTTGTCAGGTCTGCGGGCTCCACCCTGTCTTCTTTGTTGTTGGTTCTGTTTGCAGAAGCTGTCCCCAGGGAGGTCCGTGGTAGCTCAGGGCTGGCGCGGCTCTGCGGGCCTCGGCCCCGCTCCAGCCCAGCCTGGGGCTCCGTCGCTCGGGCTCTTTCATGGCAGCCAGCGTGCGCGCCTTCAATCTGTTCCGGAGAAAGTCCCTCCCGCCAGCAGCGGCCTCCCTGGGTTTCCAGGAATCAGGCGCCGAGCTCAGCTCCCTTCACCCCTGCCCGGCCCGGAGAGGCCTATGCACGCGGCTCCTTTGTGTCCAGCGGAAGATACCAAAGGCCTGCGTGAGGAAGGGGTCACCCAGCTGGGACGAACCACTTCTCCCCTTCTTTCCTGAAGGCTTAGGCCCAGCAGGACAAAGGCCTGGGTCTCTAGCACGGTCCTTGTCCTGGGCCTCCTTACCGCACAGAGGCTGGGGAGCCGCGCCTTGATTCAGCGTGCTCCTGCGGCGCGATTCTGCACAGAAGCTCTCAGCCCTTGTCGGGGTAATTGTCAGAGGCCCACCCGCTGCCACCCAGCCTGACCTGGGAACTGAGCAGCCTCCCCGCTCCAACACCCCAGCCTCCACGCGTCACTCCCTATAAATAGCACATGTCTCATCCAAATGCTAGATTGAATCAGACTAAAAATAGGTGCTCAGTCAACACCTGGTTCACGGCGCCTGGTCCCTAACAGCATCTGCACGTGTGCGTCCGCTTCTGCGGCCAGTTCTGCTCTCTCAGGCTCTCCCACTTGACCCCAAAGCTGTTTCTCTCTTGTGCCTGGTAAACAGGGGTGAGCACAGACAATGAGCCCCCTCTGCCTTCACCTGTGCTGTCTCCCTGACAGCCACGGCCCGAGGCCCTAACTCCTAGTGCCTGTCTGCCCCCGCGCCCAGCCCGGTTTCGATTTGCCCCTTTTGCTCAGTACCCTCGGCAGCCACCGGCTCTAATTCCCGGTCCGGTCCACCAGACCACACAACACTCAGGCTGTGGTTGCTGTACTGCTGGCCCCAGCTTCAGGCTAAAGCTGAGGACGTCCTCGTCACCGCAGCCAGCGCAGGCCAGCGGGGTTCAAGTACCCGAGTGTGTGTTTGGTTTTTCAGCCAGTACTGGTACAGCTTTGGCGTCGAGTCGGGCAGCGTGCTCTGGGCCAGGAGACAGAGGGCACAGCCGCAGCTCTGCTCTGGAAGCATCGCTCAGCACAAGAGGCAGAGGAGGTGCTTTGCCATTTGTTAGTTAGTTTACTTATTCACCCATCAACTCGAGGTTTATTAGGGGCCTCTCATGTGCCAGAGACTACAAGGATGCTACAAATCCCCAGTTGAATCCTAGCCCCCACCCCGTGGGCAGCACTGGATAGAGCAGCAGGTACACACATGCATGGTGCTACACATCGGAGCAGACACACGCACAGCACGCAGTGGGGAGACCCAGGAAGGTAACCTCAGCAGAAAGCCGCGCTCTGGTTTCCTAAAGCTTAACTAGAGCTGAGAGAAGAAGAGCGTGGCCCAACGTCTTTGTACTCCCACTGAGCGGCAACCTAGCTCTTGTGCCCTTGAATCTGGGATGAGCTTAGTGACATGCTTGAGTAATGCAGCAGAGCTATTGTTCTGGAAATATCAAGGCTGGTAAGAAGAAACCTGGCAGTTTCTATTTCCTGGCTCTTGGGACCAGGAGAGGTGACATGTACATGTCCCAGTTGCCACCCTCAGCTGAGACTGACTTTCTTGTCATTCCATCAAGGCGACAGATGGGAATGAAGTTATTTCACATCCTCCGGCTTGACCCATCTGAGAGCTGAATAACACCAAGTGACCTCTGTTGATAGCATGAGAAGATAAGAGAAGAGTTGCTAATTTCTGGTCTATAAATTATAATGAGTAAGTACTAGTCCATGAGGCTTGTGCAGAAGTGGGCAGATCCGTCTCTGCACTGCGTTTATGCCCTGGGGCAAGGCAGATATGCAGGCTGTCCTCTTGGTCACAGGACACGGAAGAGCCTGTTCCTGGGCTCTAGAATCATGTATTTCTCAAGTAAGTTTCTTTTTGCAAAATATAATCAGCAAGATAAATCATCCCCTGCACATACACGTCTTACACCACCATACCCTACTCCATCATTAGGCTTTCTTGCATGTATTGATTCAACCTTTGAAATATAACAATCTGGTGCTTGTTACACTAGCAAGAGTCCTTTACCACCATGGGGTCCTGGGTTCAACACTTAGATAAATTATTTAATTTTCATGACATCCTGTGAGGTAGTTAGAATATGCTGTTCTGCTATAATAACCACTTTTAAAATAAGAATTTGTTGCAACACAGTTGATCTATTAAGGAACAATCTGAGCATACTGTGAATGTTCTATTTATCCATATATGTTTTGTCCACACACACACATAACTAGGTGAATACAGAACATGGTGCCCACCTGAAATGAACTGCATAGGAATATACAAGACATGGATGTGTCTACCAGCCATCTCAGCTGCCTTGTACCAGGAGCCACACCCATTGGCATCTGGTGCTACAACTTTCATCCTTTTTGGATGACCTTCCTTCTACCCTTCTCAATAATTCATCAGCTGCAACACACCCACTTTCACAAGCAACCTTCAGGTCTTGTTCTAGATAAAGCACCATAGTTATTTGTAGTAGCTATGTTTTTAAACATTCATGTGTGTAAAACAGAGTGCTTTGGGCTGAATGTTTGTGCCACTCCCCAAATTCATATGTTGAAACCCTAATCCCCAGTGTGATGGCATTTGCCGATGAGCTTTGGGAGCTGGTTATGTCGTGGAGGGTAGAGCCCTCATGGTGGAATTAGTGCCCTCATGAGAAGAGACACAAGAAAGCTTCCTTTCTCTCTGCCGTGGGAGAATGCAGCAAGAAGGTGACTATGTGTGCACTAGGAGCTCAGCTGGCCAGCACATGGACCTTAGGCTTCTGATCCTCCTGAACTATGGAAAAATGGATATCTGCTGTTGACACCACCCAGTCTATGGTATTTTGGTTATAGAAGCTTAAACTAAGACACAATGCTGTGATTTTTATGAGGTTCCTGTTTTATTTTAGGTGCCACTGACCAAGTTTGTGGGTATTACACCCCTAACTCACTCATTATATGCAACGTGGTAGCAAAGCTATCTTTGTCTCGATCTTACAGATGAGGAAACTGAGACTTAGATAAGATGGATCCATGCTGGTCGACGTGGGAACCCAAACGCAAATTCTTGAGGCTGGAACTGGTCCAGCTCGGCTCCCTTTCCCCCAGCTCTGAATACTGCACAGCATGGCTTCTCCAAATGTGGGTGATAGTCCAGGTGGAAGAGGGTCAGGGGCCTGCTCCATGGGAATACCGACACGCAGGCTGCCTGGTCTGGTCGCAGGGCTTCTCTCCTTTCCTGCTCAGACCCCGCGCCTGGCTTCCCTGGCCCAGCGCTCACCTGGCAGTGTTGCTCTCTTGAGGCTCTGTTCTCTTCCCGTGAGGCTCAGGGCCGGGCTGCCTCTTACTCTCCTCTGCCTCCTCAGCATGTGGCACAGGGCCTGGCACCTGACTGGGCCTCAGAAATGTTCCTGGAGCCACACTAACCTGAACAGGAGACCTGGCTGCGGCGTGCAGTGAAGGAACTAAGCTCCTGGGGCAAGAGTGGAGAAAGGCCCAGGATGGCTGCTGACGGCTTCCACAGTGCACTCAGCAGCAAAGCAAGTGCTGCCCGTGCGACTCCAGAGCCCCCTTCTGCGACATCCAATCAAAACCCAAGGTGACAGCACCTAAGGCTCCAAGAGGACGTCCCCAGGTTCCCCAGAGGTGGAGTAAGTGCCATGCTCTTCCTGCCCGTGTGTCCTTGTACCGCCGTGACCGCTGTTCCTGACCGCCCTCACTGGGTCTGTCAGAACCCCACTGTGCCTCCGAGCTGCTCTGGAGCTTGCAGGGGCCCCAGGAAAACACCAACCCACCCGCCACCTGCAAGAGTGCATATCTGTCTCTTTACAACTCGATGGCCCCAGGTTTCCCGTGCCCCCTCGGTGATTACTCATGTCCACCTTTGTGACAAGGCTGAAGTCGCCATCTGGTGCTATTATTTAACTTCTTGCGTACGGCAGACCCTAACTTGAGGATGAATTGTGTTCTGAGGTCGATTGTAAGTGGGCTGTCAGATGAGAACACATGGTGCCCCAGAAGCTGTGCTGCAGAGGGAAGGCAGCCCTGCCCCACCAGGTCAGGAGACCCTATTTAACCACAATGTGGCTGAACCAGACACAGCAGAGCTCAGAGTGCTGGGGGGATGGGGAGGTCGTGCGGGTGGTGAGGGGTGGGAGGCGGAAAAGACTTGATTCTTCCTGAGCGTAAGACCAGCTGTCAGAAAACAAAACCATTGAAAGGACCGTGTGTGCTTCCACTCTCCCCGGAGCCTCCTCCCATCTGCTGCTGCCCCACTCCTCGCTGTCACACTCTCGTGCCTCATGCCTGCCTGTGGGCACCAGGGAGGTGCCATCCAGAGCCCTTCCTGGAGCTGCCTCCCCCAAGCCTCCCATCCCCACCGGAATTCTCATTTGTCTCTGTGGGGATTATCCCAGGAAGGCATCAGGAGTACATAGGATAAACATATGGCCCTGAAGGAGAGCAGTAAAGAGATGAGTAGCAGAGTCTGTTTGGTCCCAGATCTGGGTTCTGTCCCAGTAACAGCGGCTGGTGCCGGGGACTGGGAATCCACCTGCAGCCTCGATTTCCTGCTTGGTGGTGGTACACTCATCTCAGGTGGGTAGAGTGAGTAGGGAGATCACTCGGTCGGGCCTAGTGCTGCCCCATGAGCTGCCATGGGAGTTCACGGCATTGGCCATGAGTAAGCTCATCCTCTCTGGCATCTTTCAAAGTGCAGTAGCCAAGTCTTCTAAATCCGCTCATGTTAAGAAACTCTCAGCATCTATTTCTCCATATGTTTCTTCTTCCATACTTTCTCTTATCTATCCATCTAGGATTCTGATTTCACATATTTTAGATTTTTTATTGTTTTCCCATGTGTCTGTTAAGTTTGAGAAAAGCATCTTTTCTCTCCTTCTGGGCTGCTCTGTCTGGTATTTCTTACCTATCTCTCCTCCAAGTCACTACACAACCTTTCTGCCGTGCATTACGATTGCTTAACTCCCCTACTGAGTTCTTAATTGCTATCATCATGTTTTTCAGCTCTGGGTGCCCCATTTTATTCTACTTTGTCAGTTCCGGTTCTCTGGTAAAATTCTCCATCTTATCCATTCTTGTGTTGACCTTTTTTTTATTGGTACTTCTTTTTTTTTTAAAGAGTAAAAGAAGGATAACATAATAATAGGAGGGGCTTACCAAATTACAGACAAAGTGGTAGAAAATTATCAATGGTTATTGTTTTACATATTGTTATCTATAAGATAGTTTCTCAGGAAAACAAGTAAACAAATGATAGTGAGTT
>NW_004955429.1:23346464-23348289 GCF_000276665.1 Chinchilla lanigera
GCAACAGCGCTCGCCACCGCATGGCTCCCCATGCACTGGGGGCCCTCCCTCCGGGGGCCTACGAGGCAGGAAGCTAGCCAGCCGGAAGACCAGCACTCCCCACCAGTGGCTCCCTGTGCGCCGGAAGCCCTCCTTCCGGGGGCCTACAAGGCTGGGAGTGAGCTGCCGGTCCAAAGACCGGCGCTCCCCCCCCCGAGGTTCCCTGTGCACTGGGGGCCCACCCTCCGGGAGCCTACGAGGCAGGAAGCTAGCCAGCCAGAAGACCGGCGCTCCCCGCCCATGGTTCCCTGTGTGCCGGAAGCTCTCCTTCCGGGGGCCTACGAGGCCGGGAGTGAACCACTGGTCCGAAGACCGGCGCTCCCCTATTGGTACATTTTAGATATACACAATGATAGCATTCATCAGAGGGAATTTTTTTTATTATAAGGATAAAAGAATGAAAACACATAAACAAACAGACATAAACAAAACAACACCCAAACAATAGAAGCAGTACAGAATTTCAGACACGATGATAGCAAATTAACAATGGCTGTTATATTACATATTCTTATCTTCATATTGGTTACTCAGTTAAACAAATATAGACATGTAAGATTAATCAAACAATTAAACATTAACTGTTCCTTTCAATAAAGAATAGAAGTCAGTAGTAGAACTCTCTTAGCTACCCTATGTGTGTGTATATATGTATATATATGCACACACACACATTTTTCCCTTCTTTCTTTCTCTCTTTTCCCTCACCCCAGTTGTTCTTTCCTTTTGAGCAGTTTCTTTCCCTTTCACAATATCTATTATACCTTTCAGATATTATTCACTCTTTCAGGTTCTTACACTAGTGAGACAATGCAGTATTTATACATGTGGGTCTGATTTATTTCACTTACAAGTATGGACACTAGTTGCATCCATTTACCTATGAAAGCCTCAAGTTTATCTTTTTTTATAGCTGAGTAATATTCCATTGCATAAAAATACCATATCTTTTTTATCCATTCCTGAGTTGATGGGCATTTGGGCTGCTTCCACGGTTTAACTATTACAAATTGCACAGCTTTAAACATGGGTGTACCTATATCACTGTGGTGTGATGTTTGTAGTTCTTCTGGAAAAATAACTACTATTTCCTGAAAGGGAAATAGCTGTGTTGAATGGGACCTCTAATCCTAGTTTACTGAGGAATCTCCAGACTGATCTCCACTGTGGTTGCAGCAGTCTACACTCCCACCAACAGTGGAGAAGGGTTTCTTTTTCCCCACAGCCTCACCAGCATTTATTTGTTGATTTCTTGATGATAGCCATTCTTCCTGGGTTGAGATGGAATCTCAGTGTTGCTTTAATTTGTATCTTTCAAATGACTAATGATATTGAACATTTTTTCATATATTTATTTGTCATTTGTACTTCTTTATCTGAGAAGAGAGTATTCATCTCAGATGCCCATTTTTGGCTTGGGTCTTTAAATTTGGGAGGGCTGATTTTTTTCTTAGTTCTTTGTATGTTCTAGATAGAAGTCCTTTGTCCAAGGGACAGATGGCTAAAATTTTTTCCCAGTTTGTGGATTTTCTTTTGACTTTGTTGGTTATTTTTTTAGATGTGCAAAGCCTTTTCAATAAGATGAGATCTCAGTTGTTGATTCTTTGAAGTGTTTCCCATGCATTTTGGTTTTTCTTCATGAACTCTCTGCCTACCTCTATGTCTTCAAGATTTTTACCTACTTTCTCTTCCAGTAGATTTAGTGTTTCTGTTTTAATATTGAGATCTTTAGGGCTATAGCTCAGCAGCATAAGTGCTTGCCTGGCAAGCCTGAGGTCATGAGTTC